>NC_089729.1:2140000-2245000 GCF_035083965.1 Branchiostoma lanceolatum | reverse complement strand
TCGGGGTCAATGAACTCTGCCGCTTGTCCATGATGACCCCCACCCACGGACGGCCATTACTGCTATGTATAGTAACCTTTCACGCGAAAATGACCCTGCTTTCACACGTAATTAAACCAGATCTGGGTTTAGCAATCAGCGGACTTCTATGACTTCAGTACAGTAAAAAGCAACTACTGGACAACATTCCACTAGACGGCGATCGCGCTGCGCTCTCGCTGCGACCCAAATTGTATTTGTGTAACAATTGATTTCACAATTAGAATATCATGCAAAATATCAAAGCGTGACTGAAAGACAACAAAAGCGTAAAATGATTCGTTTTTTTTAATTATGAATTTCTTTTAGCGTTCTGTCAAATTATAGGTCGCAGCGAGGTCACCGCCCTGACGGAATTGGTTACACAACGGTACGATGAGTTCATTTACTGCATAAACAAAAGCGGTGGACCAGAACGACACATCAGAAGAAGACAGCTCTTTCTTATCTACTGGGAGTTTTAAAAGGATTGTCATTTCCATCTGCACCGCTTCAAACGAGACAAGAGCGGGTTACAGGAGTTCATTTGTATGGGTTAACACGAACATACGGCGAGCAGGAACTTGCGTAACTGCCTTTATTCTCCTTTCGAGGTTGAACTAGTTTATTTCACTGCGCTTACGCCCACGTGAAAAGTCCGACAAGCACTCCCATGAGCTCCCTGGACCTGCTCGTCACGTAATACGTGATAGTTTGGGTTTGCATCTTTGGTGGAAGTTTATGATCAGTTTTAACTCAATACATTCTATCTTACCCCAAAAGCCTCATTTTTATGAACCCGGCTGACTTTTCACTGACATGATTGTATTTTTATGTATGCATCTGAATTCTATTTATATGTTCAGCAGCTAAAATAACATCAAACAAAAGCAAACTGTCACGGATATAATCTTGAATCCTAAATCACAATATAAATCAAGCAGATGGCTAGATTCTGTTTGGAGCCATGGGTTTCAGACAAGATCTTTGATTAGTGACTGAGCATATTTATTGTACATTCTCAGGCTTTTCACCCACTGATGAAAGATAGTGGATGTTACCTGAAAAGTCTGACTCTGACTTTTATCCAGCGTCTTGATTTATTTTGTATTACACAATTATTTGCATGATCATAGAAATGCACTTCAGGACTGTTTTCTTGTAGAAATAAGACGTAAAAACACGATCTTGATATCTCTAAAACGGAAGTATATGAGTAGTATATAATGTTCTTTTCTGCATTGCGCCCTCCTGGTGACAATTGGTCATGAGATAAAGGGCTGCCCTAGGCTTTTAGAATGTATGTATGTATGTTATTCATCTTCCCCCTGGTGCCGTTAGTTAGAACAGTTGCTGTGACGTTACCTCCCCATCAGTAGAGGGATAAGAGTTGCTAGTTTTATATTGTATCCCACACGTTTGGCGCCGTTTCTACCTGTTTTCTCGGGCTTCTCAGTCACAGATGAAAGATAATGATAATGACTGGTTTATTCGCTAACAAGTGCAAACACATGTATACCATTGCAGCCTTTCCCGGCTGAATTGGGGTATGGGACAAAACATTTCCTAAATTCTAAGATTCATTCAATTGCTCATACAAGTTTTACCATAATTCAACACTACATTCAAAAACTATACACTTGAGTCAAGAACTACAATTCATTCAATAACTCTACGGTAAAAGTTAATGTGGTGTTCTTGAATCTGGAAGTTCTGCAGCTGAACTGTGTGAATTTGTCCTTTGACCTTAGATCTCTACTGTGAAGGCTTCCCCGTTTCGGAGGGAGCCAACTAGAGAAGGTGGGGGATTTAGAGATCGACAGCAAATTTCATGCACAGATTACGGCGTCTCAGGTACAGGGGAGTGAGTGACAGCTGTTCTAATGCTCTGTCATAGCTAACATAGTTTTTACCTAAGATAGTGGATTCCACTTGAAAAGTCTGACTCGATAGAGATGTTATCCAGCTGCTAGATTCATTTTGCATCACACGAGTTTATTGGTGCGGTTTGTGAGAAGGGCAGATGCTACAGTGACTGCTTTCCGTATATATAGGGAAGCATGTTAAAATACACTAAAACAAGGCTTACAAAAAATACTAACCCAAATTTCAATCTTAAAATTCCGCTGCACCTAAAAGTCAAAAGGGTATGGTTTATAAAACTGGAAAGAAAAAAAAAGGCTATTTATTGACCGGCTCAAACTCCCAGAAAGCCGAAGTAGTGCAGAAACCCAACCTTTGACCCCATTTTTCTCCTGTATACATCCGCTCAGGACCGGAAGGACCCAACAACTCACACGTGTCCTTACGCCAAATAAACTGCTGAACTAAACAAATTGTGACCAAAATGAGGGAGCGTAGACCCTACCTGTGCTGTCTATCTCAAAAAGGCTCCAGTTTGGGACAGAGGTTCCACGGAAAAGAAGGATTACCCAGAACGGTTGTCCACTGCGTTAGGGCCTGTCACACTTGTGCGTATATTCAAGTGCGCATGAGTTTCGCATTAACATTTCTTAGGTTCAAGGAAATTTTGCGGGGAAGACGTTGTTTTCTGCGTTGACCCACCGTAGTGCAGCCTAGTTATCCAACCAAGAAAATGACTTCTTGGGCTGAAAACTCAATCTTGACCAAAAACATGTTTATAATACGCAACTCATGCGGGCTTGTATATACGCATATGTGTGACAGGGACTTTCGACAAGGACACAAAGGGGTCCTTACTGAGCTCCTGGGGTTGATTTTTCATATTAAAAGGCAACCAAAGCAATATGAGGGCCAAAAAATGGAAATGAAAAAAATTAGGGCCAAAAAATGGAAATGAAAAAAATGAGTGCCAAAAAGTGTAAATGAAAAAAATGCTGAAATCTTCATGGTAGTGACATTTACTAACATTGTCATTACATTTGCCGCTTGTATATACGCATAAGTGTGACAGGGGCTTTACCTCCGGTGTTATCTCTTCAGCGGTGCCGTGATGGCGGCAACGGCAGCAGATCCAGATGCAGGTGCGGGTGTGGAATTATATCAGTCGGGTTTGATGTAGCCTCGTTTGCAGGCCTTCTGGGAGGCCGGTCGTTGGGGGAGCGCTGCTAGGAAAGTAAGGAAAGTGATCTCGAACCAGCTTAGCTCAAATGAACTCAATAAACAGATGAGCTAATCTGCCACTGGTCGTGACAGAGAAGACAGACGCTATGTACTATATTTACAGGTTCATTGCACCGGGGAAATTCCCTTAGCTCTTCGACAAGCACAATGAACAGTGGACCACAGCTTAACGTCCCATCCTAAAGCCCCCGTCACAAATGAAGAAATTAGCTCGGCCGACCTGTCGGCGAGCTCCAAATGGCGATTTTCGGGCGAAGTACGACCGACGTCCTGTCGATTCTACGGGCTTCGGGCGAATTTTCGGAGCTCGGCCGACGTTCGCGTGTCACTGGAAGCTGCGCTTAAATTCAGCGAGGCCTCGGCGACGATTTTTGAACTCGCACAGCTCGTCAACAGTTTGCCCGTAGCTCGCCCGAGCAACGCCCAGCGCTCGGCCAATATTCGGGCGGGCATCCGAGGATTTTAGACCCGATTTTTGGTCGGTCGGAGGTCGCCCGAACTCTTAGGCCTCGTGCGAGCCTCGCACGGGCCTTGAACAATAATCGGACGACCGTCGTCAGTGTTCCGGCCGACTCATGAAAAGTAAGGCGTGCTTCGGGCGAGCGTTGCGCAGGTGTTGATGGGAGCTTGGACGGGCCTCGGCCGAACTCCTTCTTGTTTATAGATAAAAGGAAACGACAGTTTGGTTTATAACATAAGATGATAAATGATGCTGTAATATTAACTAATACTAATTTGAACTTGTCGAAGAATGCTGCCAAACTTTTCTAATGAAAGACAATTCAATGCAAAGTTAAATTTTCATTAAAAAAAAAAATTATAAATAAAATGTTGACACCGAAGACAATGCTTCTTGTTTCTATTTTGGTATTGGTTTGGATGTTTCAATTTGTATATTAATGAACTGGGGCTTGACTTTTGAGGTTTGACTACACTTCCTGAGTTTTTTTCTCCACAAAATGACTAGTTGAAAGTCCACTGAGTCATTATAGATCTATGTTTGTCTGCCGAGGCACGCCCAGGCGTCGGCAGGGCGTCGATAGGCTTGTCAACGGTCGGTCGAAGCTCGGACGGCGTTCGCCCGAGCTTCGGTCGATTTCTATTTGGTGAAAATTTTTGGATCGGGGTTAAACGACTGATCTGTTGACTTTGTGGCTCCTGCACTTGTATTTTGATTGGTCTATAACAAAATTCCTCTTTATGTGATTATTTTCAGTGTGCCCACCTACTTTACTTGTGCCCTACAGATTTGCCACAACTCAGAAAGTAAAGCTGGTCCAAATTTGAGATTGTTACCAGGCCATTTGATTCTGACTTCGTCCGTGTCCAAGAGATGGTACCGTCTTATGTGGGATTTATGATTATTAGCGTTCGACGGACGTCGCCCGAGCTCTGTTCAATTTGTGACGGGGCAGGTTTTCAGTGAAAAATACGGTCGACGCTCGGGCGAATTTGAAATTCGGCGAGCTTCCGGCGATCTACAAAATCGGCCGATGCTCGCATGAATTGTGACGCCGGCTTAAGGACTGCGACCTATTCCGGTAGCGTGCATGTCGGGTGAGCGACACAGCCGGGATCGAACCCGGGGCTTCTAGTTCCAGGCAAGATCGCTAACCACTGGACTAAACACGCCACCGCGGCCGTAATGCTAGGTTCTTTTGCTGAAGAGATTTGCTGCCGCCCGAAGAAAGGCCTCTTGTTGATGCCTAGATGGAGCAGGCCTTCTATAGGCGGCAATTTCAATTTCTCCAAACAGACTCTGTTTGGGCAACTGGATGAAGGGACACGCCCTAGAGGTGGACAGAGAACGCGGTACCGAAGATACTCTTAAACATTACTAAAAGAAGGGTCACATTGACCCACAAACTTTGAAGCACTTTGCTACGATCGCAGTACCTGGCGACAGCTGAGCCACAACAGCGCCACAACCTTTGAAGATGAGCGAACAGCTGCCGCTGAGGCCAAGAGAAGGGCCAGGAAAGCCTACTACAGAACTGATCGAAAACCCATGTAGACTCGCCATACTCTGTTCGAGTGGCTGTCAACACAATTTATCCAGCAGAAGAACCTGGCCACGATATGTTTAGTAATCAGGATGTTAAGTTTTATTCTATACTTCTACTTTGTATTATGTTTACGAATTCTTGCCATACTTTGTACCATGCATGCACAATTGTCGTTCAATAAAGTTCTTCATATGTTCAAAATCGCGAATCAGCGCTCCCCAAAAAATAAACGCCGGCGCCGCCCGGGAGGCATGTAAAGGAGGCTAGGTTTAATATGGGGAAACTGAATCCGACATTTCATGTGGCTTGCAGCCGCCATGTCGTCACTGTTGCCATAGAGACGCCGGGGAAACCTCTAAGAGCCAATTTCGGACGATTGTTTCTGATTCTTGCCGCCCCGGGACGCCAGCACCAGCTGCCGACCGGAGTCACGTTTCTCCTCGCGTGTAAGGTTCTATATAGGGGGCAGTGTGGCGTAACGGCAGGGTTTTCGGCCCAGCACCCAAGGATCCCGGGTTCGAATCCCCTGACGCCACCGATCTTGTGCCCTTGGGAAAAAGGCACTTTACACGACTTTCCCCACTCTAGCCAAGTGTAAAAAAAACGGCTATAATATGTGTGTGGGTCACGACATCGGTAATAGCTGCCTGTGTCCCACGTGTATTGCATTGTTGCAATTCTAATAAAATCCCAAAATTCTAAAATCCAAAATGTTCTATATACATACCAAAGACTTTAAAAATGGTACATACTGCTTTCTCTGCTTAGCACTCAGCATTTGGGAAAGAATATGGAAGTTAAACACACACCACTACCAGTGGACCAGCCCCCTGCTGTAGTGACTTGCACTTGTGTGGCCCAAGGGCTAAGAATGGAGATGGGCGCCCCCCTACGCATCTTATCAAGATGTATGGGACACTTAATTTAACACTGCTTTGTAATTAACATCGACCCTTGACCTAGGCGGCCGAGGTCGGTTCGATTTCCGGCCTCACAATCCTATTACACCGGTAATAGGATCCCGAGGGACACGTACAATTCCACGTACCCATATATCTATATTAGGCCAGGTTGACTTTGATTATATGGATATATAAATGGTTTGTTCAGGAATTGACACATACAGAAATCAAAACAGCATTGCAGCCAATGTTACCTTCTTTAACGTTAACCGGCTGAATTAAAATTAAAAGTACAAAAGAGCACACTCAAACAATCGGCAAATATATACAAAAGACAAAATGTACCAACAGTAGCATATGTAACAGATTACACCTTACAAATTGGTATTTTGTAAGTTTTATGGATTCTTGGCACGTGTATGCTATTTCATGGAACTTCACTAGGCCACTTAAGGTGGAGGTAGTTCATGGTGTAGAAAGGGAGTTTATTAGCTGCTGTGACTTTTTCGGTCAAAGCACCCGGTGATAATGCCGAATATGGCCTTCTCGGGCTTCTGCGCTGCATGGGAATGGGAATGTACATAATAGCGGCTCGAAAGAGGCGGAAAGGTCCGTCTGAATATTGTGCAACTCTAAAAATTACGAGATCAAATAGTAGTTTCGTCGAAAGTCATCTTGATTCTGTGCACGTGTGCGTTACTTCACTGAGTCAGTTTGCGGTTGAATTACAAAGTTTAACGCGGTCTAGAAAGGCAGCACTTTTAACTGCTGTGTCTTTTTCGGTCAAAACGCCCTTACCAAATATGGCGGTCAGTTCTGTGCCGGAATGAAAGTTGTATATAATTGCGCAGTTCGAATTTGGTCGGAAAGTCAGTTAGGATATGCACCGCTAAACACTACGATATTAGGTAGTTTGTTTGAATTTCATGGGAATTATGTGTACGTATTACTGTAAACGCAGCAATGTTCGCGGTGTTTTTATGTTCGCGTTTTTCGCGGTGAACTCGTTACTACGAACTTAATAAAACCAACGCAAAAAGTGGTTTCATTTATAGACTGTAGCGCTACTATTGTTTCAAACGCGAACTCAAAACCGCCGGTGTCGCGGACACTCTATTTCCTTCCCTACCGTGTAATAAAATCCCCGCCAACATTTCTGCATTTACAGTACTTAAGGGAAAGTTAAGTAGGTTACTGAAAAGTGTGCGGTTGAATTATATATCTATATGTATACATCAATTTCAGTCAGTCCAAAAGGTCTGAATCATAATTGCGGCCTAGAAAAAAACTCATTTTAACTGCTGTGCCTTTTTTGGTCAAAGCACCCAGTGATATTGCCGAATATGACCTTCGGGTCTGCACGCGAATGAAAATTGC
Source organism: Branchiostoma lanceolatum (assembly GCF_035083965.1). Classification (NCBI taxonomy): domain Eukaryota; kingdom Metazoa; phylum Chordata; class Leptocardii; order Amphioxiformes; family Branchiostomatidae; genus Branchiostoma; species Branchiostoma lanceolatum. The sequence continues at coordinate 2,237,592 of NC_089729.1, read as the reverse complement.
GCATAATGGCGGAGCTCAAAAGTGGCGGAAAAGTCCTTATGATTATGCATCTCACGTCGCGGCATTGTGCCAGCAAAATTGCAGAATTGACAAAGCAGTCAACGAATTTCATCGACAAAAAACGAATCTTATGAAGCTTTGTGTGTTTTGTTGTCTTTTTGGTCATACTTGTACGTTTTGAATGATATTCCCACGCTCCTCCGCAGCGTCGAAAATAAAAAAAAAGATCGTCAGCTTACCCACCCAAATATCGGTGGAAGCCTTTGTGTAACACCTGCAATACATAAACTGGTCGCATGGTGGCGCTATTTGGTTAAACTGCGCATCCTGGGACCGAGAAGAGGGGGGACTAACCGCGCGCCAATCAGGGAACTGCTTGCGCAAAGTAACCTGGATACGAGATGGTAGCTGTTTGAATGCCCAACTCCCTCCCGTGGCAAAGTAGGGTCCGTGACATAACTCCCCTCCGAGCGCAATGTAGAGAGGTAATCTTAACACCCTAACAGCGCCAACGATAAGGTATTTTGTAAATCTCCGTTTCTTGCAACATAACACACTTGAGCAACATTTTACCCCCACAAGATAGCGAACTTGCGTCTTGTTTTCGACGTGTTTAGTTAGAAGAATTAACGACTACCAGTGTAGAAGGTCGCCCGTTACGTACTTGTGTACACAACTACGCGCGGGGGAACAAGAAAAGCAGAAAAAGAAAAAAAAACGACAGCTGTGAATTCCAGAAGTTTATTTTGTTGAGCTTGATCGGCAAGAATGTGACATAATTCTAAGCCCACGATTTAAACCTATGGCTTCTTCACGGCGCTGGGTACGAGCGTGTGATATTCCCATTATAAAGTCAAGGGTTAATACAAATCCAGTTTAGGACGCAGCGGCGCCGCCAGCGTGCCGCGGGTCCAGTGAGAGGGGGGCTAAAGAGAGCCTGTCGGTGCGGTCTTTCATGGGGAAAGTACGTTGGACACCTGCTATGTGCATTGGTAAAAATGTTCTCACTCTATTGATAAGTTACTCGCGGGAAAACAAATTAACGGCTCTGTGTTTTTCTTTTCATGAAAGAAGCGGAACTTCTACTGTAACACAGCCCAATATTGACTTGACTTGAGTATAAGCTTGACTTGACTTGAGTATAACTGATATATTTTGTATATTTACGTTTTCGTACACTATCAGCCACAGTCAGTCTGTTTTTTGTATGAATCCAAAAGAAAGGTCTTCATTCAAGTATTACGTCGTGTAGCGTAAGTGTGTCTACAAGATGCACCGTGTGAGTAGATGCTATACTTAGTCTTTGTAATGTCTTTCTAGTATCTCCATCCTTCAGATGAGAGCAGTCATATTCATGCGTCCTGTACATTAGGGCCCTGTCACACTTGTGCGTATATTCAAGTGTGCATGAGTTGCGCATTTTCTGTGAGTTCTCACATCACAACAATGTCGTCTTTTTGAATCATGGACGTCACTCTACATTGTGATTGTGTTGTTTGAACCAATCATGTATAGAAATGACTAAATAAACTGACTTTCAAAATCCAATTCTTCGGACCCTAAGATTGCTTGGGTTTCCTTTAAGTCCTAGATGACATTGGATACAGCAGCGTCTACGAACACGTGTGCTTTTCTGCCGTTCAAGCCCAGCGGAGACGTCATGGTGATGTTATTATCAGTCTCACTTTTAGCATCCTGGGTGTCGACTGTGAATAATAAGTCGACTGTGTTGTCCCTACAAATATCTTCCATGCCTCCCGTCTATTGTACAGACAACAGCAACGTAAAATAATCGGCTCTGACAGGAGTACCTTCGCCTGACTGCGTCGTGAAAACACGCGCGGTTTTAGAAAGTCGTGGAACACAAATATAGATGTAGACATCGCGCCGCGTTAGTTTATTACTGCACTAGGAAGCCTCAGGGCCAGTCAACACGGCATACACGTGGCACGCACTCCTGACCATGTCTCTTACACTGTAGAAAGGACGTGATAATTTGACATTTGTCCTGATGAAATATGTAGGACATATTGTGTACAAAAGTAGTCCTGAAAGTAGTGTCGTATAGTCCATGGCCATGGCCAGCTACTTTTACTTCAACAAAAAAATGTTACCGCGGAACTCACGCGCACTTCAATATACGCACAAGTGTGACAGGGGCCTGAGTAGACAGGAACATGTGAAGCCCTAGTCTTCCATTGTACACTTTGCACAAATTTAACTAGCTAATGAGAGAACACGATCAAATCTAACAGCAAACCAAATACATAATCTAAACTGATAAGTTATTAATCTTAAGCACAGAGTGATATTCAGAGTGGTCTGAAACATCAGCTTGTCTGCCTGGCGTTCCACTGTGTATTTTATTACTGCAATTTCTAATAAAGAATATTTGGTTAACATGTTAACTCGATTTTGTCATATTATAAGTATCTTTATCTAAGGCGTTATCGTATATGTGAATGTCCGGTTGTACCCGACATTAGCCACGCTGCCTGGGTGACCTATATACTGCTGCGTTGCAATTTCAATTAAAAAGATAATAATAACATGAAGCAAGTAGAATAAGTTGGTTCCAGCTATTTTCTTAAATATGTATGCACGGCCATGTTTTCAGCGCGAAGACATAACTTAGGCTGTCCGCCGGATCCCGCCAGATTTACGGAGAGCAGACCTCGGGAGCACCGAAGCCCTGCATCGACATGCGTCCTGCGCTTCTGACGTAAATTGCCAACTAATTAGGAACACTGCGCTTTGGGCAGACGCGGCCTCCCATCAGTTATATCCGATGTAACGTTCGATTCGATAGCATGTATTACATACAGGCAAGGCTGCAGAACTGGCCTTGGTCATAACGTAGTGAGACTACAGGAAACCTCAGTAGTGACGTAACAGAGCAGTATTCTTAACGTACGACTGAACTAACAACAGAAAAATCCGGTCAGTGTCAATTTCGTGGTGTATTAGGGGCTGCAAAGATACCATATTTAGGCATACAGTAAGCAATTTGTTCTGATTTACATGCAGACCGTTTGTCCTCGGACTTAGGTTAGATGGATGGCGCTTCAAACGCTATAAATAAGGCAATTCATTCTTCCAAATCCGGGCGGATGACAGGCCCCGTCTCACGGCGTGGCGGATCCGGGAACTCGGCGGGGAAACGAAGTTAGTTTGAGGGGAGATGCGTTGATGAGACTGTGATGGGATTTGTGGTGACGCACCGCGAGCGATCCGCATTGGGATGAGCCGGAGTTGGGAAGGTTTGGAGACCTTCATAATCGTCACAAAGACCTCGCAACACCTTCATGTCTTACATATTTCTGTGGTCGTGGCTCACATTGAGATCAATCTCACATCTCGCATCTAAAACCTTCTTTATCGTCACAAAGACCTCGCAACACCTTCATGACTTAGGGCCCTGTCACACTTGTTCGTATATACAAGTCCGCATGACTTGCGTATTAACATGTTTTTGGTTTACGTTAAGTTTGCAGCCGAAGAAGTAATTTCTTTGTTTTGATAAATAGACTGCTCAACGGTGGGTCAAAGTAGAAAACAACTTCCTCCCTGCAAAATTCATACTTAAACCAACAAAAAGATTACTGCGGAACTCATGCGCACTCGAAAATACGCACAAGTGTGACAGGGGCTTTACATATTTGTGTGGTGACGCACTGACTGTGACTGGCATTGAGATCAATCTCACATCTGAAACCTGTTTCATCGTCACAAAGACCTCGCAACACCTTCATGACTTACACATTTGTGTGGTGACGCACTGACTGTGACTGGCATTGAGATGAATCTAAAGCCCCTATCACACCTGTGCGTAAATAAGGTTTGCGGAGAAAAGTTGTTTTCTACTTTGACCCACCGCTATGCAACCTAGTGATCGAACCAAAGAAATTACTTCTTCCAAGCCTGTTGTATGTATGAAGCACTTTCAAATACCTCCTCCATGAATAACCAGTTAAGTTTTGTGTTTCGATTCGTTGGTTGGTGATGTTTCCCGATTATGAAGATCAGAAGAGGAAGCTTCAGATAGTACACTTTCTGATTGTTTATTCAGTAGGCGTGACAGAAATCGACCCACTTCAGTCCAAAGGTTAAAAATGTACCTCCAATAAATCCATTAAGAGTTGTTTTTGTCGTTGTTAAGTGTGCCTGTCATGCTGCAGGTTATATTTAGCCTCATCTTCGCCGCTCCTTATCGACCCCCTGACGATGATAATTACTCTGCCTTCTCCGAAAATCCTTCTCTTAATTCCTGGCAGGACCCATTAACGGAGCCCGTTTCCATCACCGAGCCGGAGATAATACGTCCCGTCACTCATCCCCCCAGCAACACCGCGCGGCGGGGGCAAAACTACTAATGATTGAAATGAAATTACTCTCGTGCTTCGGTCCCATTTCCAAAGCGGGGCCGATCGGGCAGATTGTGGGGACGAAAAAGTAGCCTGGGTGCCATCCTATTTCTACCGGGGCTTCTACACTCGCTGTAGAAGCCCCGGTAGAAATAGGATGGCACCCAGGCTGACGAAAAATATGATATAAAAGACATAAAGTTTAAAGGAATTACGTCCAAACATATATTGTGTATAACATATATATATTGTATTTTCTTGATATGTATTTTTATTATCTATCGTTTTTGCAAACAGCCCGGCCGGGCCCCGGATTGGAAATGAGACCGATGCATTACCGTACCTAACTCTCGGCGGAAAGTGCAGTGGACAATCTTCTGGCTCTTTTAAGATTCGTTTCAATTTGAGAGGACACAAATGAATCCTCAAGCAGAGGTAGAAAGGCAGAATATGCGCATTACGTTCTGAATACGTGTTGGCTATACATGTCCATGTAGAGGCCACGCCCCAAATGGCAAAAACTTAAACTAGCCAGCCAGGCCCCATTTTCAAATGGTGACCATAGCGTTATTCAGTCAATTATGAGTGTCGCGCCGCCACCAATGCGGCTGTCAGCAGATGTTTACAACACATCAGACTTCCAGCGGTCTGACTTGTTGACAGACTGCGAGAAGCTAGCTGACCGCAGACACGAACTCTGCCTGAACTTTGCTAACAAAGTTAGTCACTCGCCGCGTTTCTGTTCCTGGCTACCCCCGACTCGGGGAGAACAGCACGGCAGGCTGCTGAGGAACTCACTCCAGTACTCTCAAGCCAGGGGTACTAAACGATACACCACGAGTGCCAAACCTGCGCTGGCGCAACTTCTTGGCGGACAAAAACTCTGATCTGTTATTCCGGCTGGACATAAACCTTGCTTTTAGTAGTAGTAATGTCGAACTGAAATCTAGCTTAGTCAACGATTATTTGGACGTATGAACTGTTACGTTTGTTGTACATAGTACTCTGATCGTGTCGACTTTTAATACTGTATACGTTATTGTAAGCTGCGGCGCGATTCAGTCTCTATACTGCAATGCCGTTCTTTCTCATGTGTTTTTTTTAATCAATAAACCATTTACTACTACTACCATTAAGTCAGGCTATAGCGCAGTACCGCCGCAGCTGTCAGTAGATGTTCACAACACGCCGGGCGGGAGTAACAAGGTCCCCGCACCTCCTCATTATTCCCTCACGACTCACTGACTCGCGCATCGGGCGGACGGACCAGCTGCGGCCGCGCGGTGTTTTTCGGCGGAATCAAGATCTTTGATGGATACGCCATGACCTCCTGACCTTTCCGGGGGCTTACGAATAGTAAAGCTCTTGGTAAGACTTCAGATAGGGTCTGTGTCAACGGTCTTCTCATAAGAAGAAGTCAAGTGTGAAAAGTCGTCCGATCTGAGAAAACTTGCGGTTATAATACACGGACGTTCTGTAGTACCAATGGAAGCCGTTAGAGGACGATTCATTTATTTATTAATCTTTAGGGTGGTCCCTTCAGTTAACAATGTAACTGATTTCCAAGGGAGCCCATTACATTGCATGACAAATCATAACAAATCAGTAAAAAACATTACAGACGTTCATAGAAATCTCTCCCTTGGATCCTGAGTTATGCCATAAGCATTTCTAGCCATTAAACCACAAGCAAAGAAATAAAAACCACGTATATATACCAAAAACCTTCATTCCCTGTAAAAGGCGAACCGTTAAAAAATACATTACCAGGAAAGAGAGCGAAATGCTAGACGGTTAAACACCGAGGATGAGCCGGATCCTGACATCTGTTAGGATGTTGAAGACATCCAGAGCATTTTATGAGATTGAAAATATTCTAGTTGCTGTAATCTATATGACATTTAATGCCACTGTTTACCACATTTGCGTGCGGATTTCTTAGCAAAAGTGCTCAAAAGCGACGCAAAAAATAAGCTACATGGTGATCTTTTAGTTTCACGCACCTAGTGTAAATAGACCGATACCATAGCCCCGCCAAACTCCGTCAAAACGTAGAAATGCAAAATTAAAACATAAAAATGCAACTATTTGACGGAAATGCAGTCACTCTCTCATTGGTCGAACCGCTAATTGTGATGGACAGTCAGAATCAGTCTATTAGGGCTTGGATATTCTATCAGTTCTCACCACACAACGACATCGTGTCTTTGCTCCTTTGATATCGATATGTCATGGTATTGTGTTATTGAAACTTACCATGTGTAGAAATGTCTAGAGATTGGATTTTTTCGAATTCCGGTTTCAAGCCTCATAAAATGCTCTAGATGTCTTTCAGACCAGCCGACCTTCACCGTCTAGCACGGGGTCCTTAACCCTGCCCTGTTATCTCGGTCTGACAGCTCCGGAACCGTTGACGGGACTTCCCGGTTATCGACTTACCTCCCACATCTGTCTCCATTCACTTCCATATCTCATTACCCCGCTGACTCAGCAGAAAACCGCCGTCAACGTCTTCGGGGCACATTTGACGTCTTGACATGTGGAACCTCATTGACCTCAAGGAACATCAGCGGCTGCTACGGTGCCATCAGACAGACAGGTTCCGGATCTCCCGAAGCTCGGCTAAATGGTGGAATCGCAACCGCATCTTCCATACTTTACTGCATACTTTATTGCATACTTTATTGCATACTTTATTGCATACTTTATTGCATACTTTATTGCATACTTTATTGCATACTTTATTGCATACTTTATTGCACGGTGCACTGTAGACTTTATAGAAGCCGGAGACGCACCCTGCAGCTGTTATCATCTCCTTCCACTCTACAGCAACTTGATGTGGAGCAAATATGTATCTGTTCTGTATTATGTGATTGTAAACCCTGCAGCAATTCAGCACTGACTGCCATTGCACGGGTAATTCCTGACCAATAAACCATTATTCTTATGTGATGATGATGATGACGGCAACTTGATGACAGTACATTATATCAGTCTTTTCTGATACGACGATCCATGTCACTTTCACATTTACAAAACTGTAATATCTTTGATATAATATTGCCCTGATGAAGATGACAGACAGTCATGGAAACGTCGGCTCTTGTAAAATACTTGGGGTTGTGAACAAAAGAAACTTGCTATTCAGCCATTCACCAACCTGATAGAATTATTCACGGATCTTCGATAAAGTCCACACTTTTATTCACTGTACAGCTAGATTCTCCTAATTGATAGATCACCAACGTGTCTGGTTTACATTCATTTTTCATTTATATATTTTGCATCCATGCATGTATGTTGACATTGTGTTTTTACTCCTGTTTTATTTCTATGTTGTTGAGTAGAAGGCTTCCTAAAAGCAATTGTGCTTTTTGCCTGATACTCAAAATACATATGAATAAAGAAAAAAAGATTAAGATGTCTTTATTGCAACATTTATCAAGGGCGCCCATTTCATAAGACGGCGCCCACTGCGATCTCGCCACGACAATATTGGATCTGTGCAGCTTCTGATTTAGCACTTGGAACATTGTGCTAAATTACGATACAAACTGTAAAAAGATTCGTTCTTTATTGAAAGACAATACACAAATGAAAAACAAGCAAAGCAGTTTATACAAATATAAATCAAGAGCTGTGAAGGTTTTCACGTTCGTTAAGATTGATAGAGCGAAGTTTAAAAGTTTGTCAGCATAAGACAAGTTTGGAATCTGTCAAAAGGTTTGGACATATAGTAATATTTGAGAGATTTTGTTTTTGCCCAGGGCTGCATAGAAGATCCTCTTAGAAGTAATTGCAATAAGCTACCATCTGACAGACAAATTGTAGCTCGCTGTGGGGTGCAGTTATTTTCCATCATTTCGCAAGCGTATCGCAGAGTCGAGGCCACGAACCTATTGAGGTCCAACGGTTACACACGTAGCTGCCAAATAGATAACATCTACCAACTTTCTCCATAGAATTTCATTTAGAGAAGCCGTCAAAAAGGAATTGTTAAGACATCAATTCTGGCTGCAGGGTTATCGTTAAGGATATCGTCGAATGCAAATATCTTTTGACAGACCTAGACTCTTCTAAGTCCACGAAAGGGGACGAGCGTTATGGCATCTATGCCGTTTACAGTCATATCGTTTGTAAAGTGTCAAAAACTATAATAATGGTTTTTATTTCTCATTAAAAGGAGTGACAGGGTGGCAGGGTCCCATGTAGGGACCCTGAATTATTGATCTGCCCCTTTACACATTTTGATATGTATAAAAAAACTACATTAATCACGCATTGTTTCTGGCATCATAAATTGCTCCATTAAAAAGGTTTCTTACATTAAATTCTCGAATTAAAAAGTTCTCACAATCATTGCGAATCGACCTAAGCTATGGCAGCAGGTAGGTTTTTATAATACGTTAGGGTTTGTTGTCCTTGTTCAGCAGTCTTACGATGTACGGTATACTGCTGTTTCTAAATCTTTCAGTCCTAGTTCTGACTGTGTCAAGTTCGTTACAATATCTTGTGTGGCGTGACTGCATTTAACATCCTTAATACCGAAGGCGCCTCTTTTCCCAACTTTGTACTCAGAACAGACTTATCTATCAACTCAATTACTTGTTGTCCCGCAGATGTGTACAAAGTAATATCAGACCTTAACATTAATAAGGCTACTGGTCCTGATGGCCTGAGTAATAGACTCTTGAAGAGTATTGCGCTTTCAGTATCAGAACCACTGTCACACTTGTTTAATGTTTCATTGAAATACGCCTGTTTCCCGTCTATTTGGAAACTTTCTAATGTCGTCCCTGTGTATAAGAAAGGCGATAAGCAGGCGAAGGAAAACTACAGGCCTATTTCACTTTTATGCGCTGTCTCTAAAGTGTTCGAACGTATAGTTCATGTTCCATTATCTACCTATTTACATGGCAACAACCTGCTTACCGATCGAAATTCTGGTTTCACTCCCGGTGATTCAACTGTTAATTCATTGACGCACCTTGTTCACAAGCTACACAAAGCAGTAGACCAAGGTCTAGAAGTCCGTGCCGTTTTCTTGGATATATCCAAAGCTTTTGATAAAGTATGGCATGCTGGGCTTATTTTCAAGTTGCGTCAACTGGGAGTATCCGGATCACTTCTGGAATGGATTGAGTCGTACCTTACGAATCGAAAGCAGCGTGTCGTCATCAATGGGTCATGTTCCAGCTGGTTACCTATTGATGCAGGTGTCCCACAGGGGTCACTCCTAGGGCCACTTCTTTTTCTAGTTTTTATTAATGATCTGGTGGACAATCTGCTAACTGAAGCCAATCTTTTTGCTGACGACACGTCGCTGATGGAAATAGTTTTGGATCGTCTTGTCTCAGCAAATAGATTGAACCACGATCTTAAATTGGTGGGTGACTGGTCAGACCAGTGGTTGGTAACTTTTAACCCCCTCAAAACCGTACTAATGACATTTTCTATGAAAAAGATCAAGGTCCATCACCCACCGTTAGTGTTCAAGGGAGTTGAACTGAAGGAAGCTGATTGTCATAAGCACTTGGGACTACATTTAAAACGTGATTTGTCTTGGTCATACCATGTATCCGAATTAACATCCAAGGCAATGAAACGTATAAACCTTTTGAAAAGGATACAACATTTTGTTCCCCGGGGAACTCTGGAAACCTTGTATTTAAGTATGATTCGGCCATTAATCGAATATGCAGATGTTGTTTGGTGTAGCCTCCTCGGCAAAGACTCAGATTTACTTGAATCTGTTCAAATATCTGCGGCACGGGTTTGTACTGGAGCCATGAGAGGCACTAAACACGAGTCTCTGTTAGCCGAGGTTGGATGGGACACACTGGCTATCAGGAGACAAAAACATAAGCTGATCCACTTTTGGAAAATATTGAATGGTTTCGTACCACAATACCTCCAAGACCTCATCCCACCACGTGTTTGTGACATTGTCCCATACAATCTCCGTGCCAACCAGAATTTCACCTCCATTGTTTGTAAAACTGAAAAGTGTAAAAAATCTTTCTTGCCCTCAACTATTCACTTGTGGAATGAACTGCCCTCTAATGTCCAAGCATCGCTTACGATCAACATCTATAAAAAGGAACTGGACTCACATTTCAATAGACCGATCAAACACCCTCACTTCTCTCACGGCCAAAGACATTATGCAGTTCATCTTACAAGGCTTCGTTTAAATTTCAGTCAGTTAAACCACCACCTATTTCTACACCATTGTATAGATTGTCCTACATGTAAATGTGGCCATTATAGTGAAACAACTGAACATTATCTCCTACACTGTAAACTTTATACCACCCAAAGAAGTACCATGTTATCATCTCTCTCCAACATAACTGACCTTCAACAACTTAACGACAGCTCACTATGTTCTATTCTGTTACGCGGTTCCACTTCACTCTCATACTTCCAAAACTGTAATATATTCGACATAGTTCATACTTACATCCATTGTACTGGAAGATTCATTTAGCGATTGATACCAACTTGTACTGTCTATTGTTAATTTTCTTTTATCCATTTTGTATTTATGCATGTCATTATGTCTCTTTGTTGTATGTGTTGAGTAGAAGGCTTCATATAAGCTATCGCTTTCTGCCTTATACTCCATAAACATATACGAATAAATAAATAAACATCCTTTCCCTTCAGTTTGCTAAACGTTCGATCGATCATCGCGATTCCGAATGACATCGCTTAGCGAAGCTAACGATATGCGTGTGCGATTGAGTGCAGCAGTGCTTCACGCAGTTTTTAACGGATAGCATTCTCTAGCTTTGTACTAATCCAACCCCTGCTTCCACCGTGGAAACCTTTTAAAATGGGCTTTGAAGCGTTTCAGTCTCATCATGTAACCTCGAAAACGAAGCTTTATGTCTCCTGCTACAAAATCAATCGATCACTGCGTGGCGACAACTGTAAAGTGTACGCGTCGCGGGAAAGAAATCGATTCCAGAGCCCTTCAGGTGAACCTGTCACAGTTGTGAGCCGGTAAATACTAAAGGATGGGGGGAGTCCCTTTGGAACACGCAGGGCTGCAAGGCTGCCACTACCAGCGCCATGCTAACTTCCTATCCGACCGCTTGCAAATAAAAGCCTTTGCCTTGGCTGGACGTTTAATCTAACTGTGGATCCGACGGACATAGCAAGGTAGATCCAACAATGCAGATGAGTTAAACAGTGATTGATACACGTCGCTTTTAGAATATCCTATCGTTTCGCTCTGTACTAATGAAAGCCAGTCACCGTATTCCATCCAGCGCATCTGTTAAAAGGGCGGCATTATAAAGTCTCATCCTACAAACTTGAGTATGAAGTTTTCTTAAGCTTGTCTCGAACTAGAAGCCTAATCGATCAATACGTGGTGACAACTATGAAGTGCATATAAAGACAATTGAAACTCTACAACTGGATAAAAATTCGGAGATTTATTTCCGGACGTTTCGAGTGACATCCATCACTCTTCTTCAGCGGTTCTTCAGCGGTTCACTTTAGTGACGCTGAAGAAGAGTGATGGATGTCCCTCGAAACGTCCGGAAATAAATCTCCGAATTTTTATCCAGTTGTAGAGTTTCAATTGTCTTGATATATTGTTTACCTGGATGTCTAACCTTCACAAACGTAACTATGAAGTGTAAGCTTCTCGAGAAACCAATAACTGTCCAGGGCATTTTAAGTCTACCTGTCTGGGTTGTCAGCCGGTAAATACTCTAAAGGCTGGTGATGAGTCCCCGTGGATCACGCCGGGCTGCAAGGCTCCCACTACCAGCGCCATGCTAACTTCCCATCCGACCGCTTGTACATAGTCAAGTACTGACATCCCTTCAATCAATCAATCTATCAATCAATCAATCGTTCGCAGGCATCAGTGTCTGATGCATGGCGGCTGCAGACATGCATAGGGCTCGCCAGGCTGGTCTGCTCTCGGCAAAGACCCTCCAGTTGGTTCTGGTGATCCCTTGCCTTAACTAAAAATTGAATCGGTCGCGGTGGTTCCGAATGACATCACTTGGTAGAACGAGCAATGCAATTAAGTGCAACACTGATACACGAGATTTCAACAGATATCATCGACTCGTTTTGTACCGATGCAAGTTATTCATCAGATTCCATCCAGCAAATCTGTTAAAAGGGGAGCGTCGCAGCATCAAAGTCTCATGCATGTAAACTCGAGGACGAAGGATTTTGTCTCCAGCTACAAGTTCAGTCGATCATTGCCAGAGACAACTGTTGAGTGTAACCGTGTCGGGAAAGAAATTTAACTCCAGGAGCATCAACTTGTTAGCATCGACCCGTTTTGTACCATTGCAAGCTATTCGCCAAATTCCACCCAGCGAATCTGTTGAAAGGGTGGCATCAAAGTCTTATCCTTCAAACTTGAGTATGAAGATTTCGTGTCTCCAACTATGAAGTCGATCACTGTGTGGTGACAACTGTAAAGTGTAAGCGTCTTGGGAAAGAAATAGAACTCCAGGAACTTTAACCTGAACCTGTCTCGGTTGTCAGCTGGTAAATACTGTAAAGAATAGAGTCGGGTCCTCCGGTATAGGTCCATCCGCATAGCTGTCACTACCAGCGTCAAGCTGATTTCCTATCCGATCGCTTGTACATTGTCAAGTCTTGCACGTAAGAGCCTTTGCCTTGGCTGGACGTTAACTCGATTACTGTGAATTGAAAGGACATCGCATGGTAGATCCAACAATGTAAATATCATCTACTCGCTTTGTATCGATGCAAGTTATTGACCAGATTCCATCCGGCCAATCTGTTAAAAGGGACTGTGGCGGGATCAAAGTCTTGTCCTACACAAACTTGAGTGCGAAGCTTTTGTAGGAGTTTGAATCGACACCGCGTGGCGACCACTAGCTATACACTTCCCCGGAAAGCAATTGACCTCCTGACCTTTAACCTGAACATGTCACGCTTGTCTGCTGGGGACTACCTAAAAGATGGAGTCGGCACAGGTCCATTGACATAGCCGTCATTACCAGCGTCGCGCTGACTTCTTTGTCAAATTTTCTCTGATAAATCTGGACCGTTATCGGTAACCTCCGAGACTTCGCCTATCAGTTAAACCATAGTTCTACGACGAGTCGCCGAGCTTGTCCTAAATTTAGTAGAACTACCGCTATCAGACGTAAACAAGAGACTTATGGTATGTACGGGTCAATGGGATCCTGCGGGCTCGCTAAGATTGTATCAATCATTTCTATGCACAATAGACGGACCTTTGCGGGAATGCAAGGGCACCATCCTATCACTGCATGCACGAAATGGCCTCGTATCCTGACGTATCCGGACAGGTGAAACGGGATCCGGAACCTCAGATCCGTAAGAATCCTGACGGATACCGGGGCCGTATTGTACTAAACAACTCAAATTTATCTTCATTAACCTACATCGGCAAGTGGAAACCTGATGTGGTATATATGTATACATTGTGTTTTATCTATGAAATTTGTCGAGCACTGTTTAATCTTAGGTCACAGAGCTTGTGGTGAGAGCCACCCTAGTACAGGGGGGGGGGGGGCGCATAACTGCCATAGATGACGTTCTGCCATAGATGACGGTTGGTGGGGAGGATTGTGACCTTTCTTTCATATCATATGATAGAAAGGTCACAGTCTCCCTCACCAACATCTGCTTGGAGAGTAACTTTGAATGGCAAGTCCGTCTTGAAACCCAGAATTTGGCATGAGTGAGTCTGTTCATGCGGACTGTTCTGGTGAATCGTTATGGTTATCCCATGAAACGGTTAGTATGACCTTTCTGACATTCAATGACGTATAAAGACGTCATCAACATTAACCTTGCTTCAGGTTCAAACTTACAAGGCTTTGCTAACAGTCTAGTCGATCACTACACTGTACTACATGAGGTCGCATTCTGGGAACTCGCAAAAAGGCTTCCGAAACCCGGAAGTTTCAACCTGAAAGCTTCAAACCTGATTTGTCAATTTCCTCTCGACAGACCACAAATGCTCATAAGGCGGACATCGACCTAATTAGTGTACGTAGCTGTCACTACTAGTTTTGTATCAACAACTTGGACATGAGTGAGTCTGTTCAAACAGACTGTACTGTGAAATCGCTGAGGTTATTCCCTGAAAGATTATGTCGGACCTCGATGGCCTTCTATGGCGTATACAGACGTCAGCGACTTCAAACTACCATTCAATCGATCATAAGGCGTCCTACCGGCCGAATCCATCACTCCCTAGTTCCATAAGTGTACGTCAGGATACACGGAGACTAGATCCCGTACCGATATTCAGGACTTTTGACATCAAGGTTGCAAGCCTAAGTTGTAAATGCTCTTTCGATAAAACGCTAACGTTCTTAATGATCCACATAGATCAACATGTACACTTAGGTTAGGACGTCAGTGACTTCCAACTACCATCAGCTTCTACGTCATAAGGCGTCTTTACCAGGCCAATCCATCACTCCGTAGTTTTTCAAGGGTAAGTCAGCTAAACGGTAGACTTGTGACGCGCAGTAGCTCAGATCCAGTTTCAACCTGAAAGTTCCGAAAATTCTCTCGATCGAGCACAAACTATTTAATGCTCCTTGCGACTATACACTTGCACATAGCTGCCACTACTAGTTTTGTTTCAACTTCCTTATTTTTTACATCAGTGAATCTGTTCATACGGGTTGTTCTGATAAACCATAACGGGTATTCCGCTGAACAGTCTGTAGGACCTCTATGATCTTTGATGACGTAGGAAGACGTCAGCGACGTCAAATCCATTCCAAGTAAACAGTCTAGTCGATCACTTCTCAGTTGAAGTGTTCCAACAAAGTAGATACGACGCAGCAGAGTTTCAACCCGAAAGTTTCACGCCGGGTGAGTTTTAATCACTCCCTGGATGCGGATGGAACACACGCGTTCTCGCAGCGGGCACCGGTCTATATACACGTCGTTGTTACTTCGCGCTTTATTACTTTTTGATTGTATGTCCCAAATATTTTGATATACGTAATTCTCTATACTCAATGCTATCGTCGGATTTACCAGGATTTATCTCAATGGACTTGAATAGCAAATTTAAGTACATAATGACATGTGACAACCCATGCATACACCATGTTGTATAAGACAGACTGATTAGCCTAATAGAATGTTATCTATGTACCAGTGAATGCCATATTTTGTACCTTGTACGATTGCTGTGCAATAAAGTTATTATCATAAACATAAGCGGGTATCACACTGAAGCTGTGGAACGTTGGCGACCTCGCTGCAGCCGGGCGATTTGACAGAGCGCTCAACGAATCTTATGGACAAAAACTAATCTCTTTACGCTTTTCATGACATTTTGTTGTCTTTTTATTCATACTTGTACGTTTTGCATGATATTCACAGTCACACAATTATAGTCAAGAATGACACAAATCAATTTTAGTTTGCAGCGAAGCCGCCAACGTGCCGAAGCCCAGTGAGATATACCCGCTTTAGCGCCCTGTCACACTTGTGCGTATATGCAAGTCCGCATGAGCTGCGTATTAACATGTTTCTGGTTTAGGTTAAGTTTGCAAATGAATAAGTGATTTCTTAGGCTCGATAACTAGGCTGCACAACTGTGGGTTAAAGTAGAAAACAACTTCTTCCCTGCAAACTTTACATAAACCAAAAAATGTTCGTGCGCAACTGATACGCACTTGCATATACGCAAAAGTTTGTTAGAGGCAACGCTGCTGGTAAATTGTTATGGCTACCCCATGAAACAGTCGTGGACCTTCCAGGACGGGTAAAGACGCCAGTAACATCAAACTCCTTGCAGGTCCAAACTCACAAGGATTTGCCGACAGTCTGACCGATCACTACACAGTACTGCGGTGCGTTTTCGCATTCCAGGAGAATGGAGACCACACAACAACGGAGATCCAGGAGCCTTAACCCAAAAGGCTCAAGCCTAACTTGTAAATTCCCCCTCAACGGGCCGGGGGCACACAGAGCCATATACACGCATGAGCTGTTGTCACTACGCGCTTCATGTCGACTTACTGTAAATGCAGAAATGTTCACGGTGGATTCATGTTCGGGGTTTTCGTGGTGGTAAACTCTTTACCGCGAACTTAAAAAGACCGCGAAAAGCCGTTCCATAGTGTGACTGTAGCGCTACCTTTGACTTTTTTTCCAAACGCGAACTCAAAACCACCGCGAACACTCCATTTTCTCCCTACCGCGAAATTCTTGTTAACACTCATTCGATAGAACACCAATAGTATTTACTAACATAATTCCACCAGGGTGCATAATACCGCCATCCTGAAAATATACGTCCAAACAGATCTCGAACCCAACCCAGTATAATACACTCCTGTATATCTAAACTGTGCATATCTGTGTGTGTGCTGCACTAGAGATCTCCCAAACACACCGTTTTTCATCAATGTGGCGGATATATGTAACCTGGCGTAATTGATGTTAACGGACGTTACTAGCTTCATGTCGACTCATTCGCCAGTTTTCACAGGAGTGATCTGTCCAAACGGACTTCTCGCGTGAGACACTATAATCATTATTGAGTGAGACAGTCTGAAGGACCTTGTCGACCTTCCGTGGCCCTTAAAGACGTCACAGGCATCCAACTCCCACCAGCTACTCCGTCACAAGGCTCCCTCACAAGCCCGATCGATCATTCAGTACTTTACCACGTGTGCGTCAGTGTACGGCAGGGCTTTCTCCAGCTTTAATTTGTTTCCGTCCCACTCGTTGTTTGGGAGCCGATTTTGTAATTTTCATTGTTGAATCTGTCATTTTGAGCTCAAAAAATACATTTTCATCGTAACAAGACCGATCTGCAGTCATTACTAGATACAATTTTCACAAATTACTATCTACAAAACAGGAACAAATACACCGTTTTTCATCAATTTGGCGGATATATGTAACCTGGCGTATTGATGTTAACGGACGCTACTAGCTTCATGTCGACTCATTCGTCTATTTTTACATGAGTGAATCTGCTCGCGTGAGACACTATTCGCTCGTTCTCATTTAAATGTACACATTTTGTAATCTCCGTTACCGATTGAAATAAGACGTTCCTGACATTAGGATATGCCACATACAAGATGTCTAACTGTAGTTTTTATGACGACTTCAAACTTTTCTAGCTTTTAAAAATGGCAGTTGCGTAGCTTATATGTGGCATATCTTAATGTCAGGAACGTCTAACTTCTAACGGTAACGGAGATTACAAAATGTGTACATTTAAATTAGAACGAGCGTATAATCATTTTTGAGTGAGACAGTCTGAAGGACCTTGTCGACCTTCCGTGGCCCTTAAAGACGTCAGAGACATCCACCTCCCACCAGCTACTCCGTCACAAGGCTTCCTCACAAGCCCGATCGATCATTCAGTACTTTACCACGTGTGCGTCAATGTACGGCAGGGCTTTCTCCAGCTTTAATTTGTTTCCGTCCCACTCGTTGTTTGGGAGCCGATTTTGTAATTTTCATTGTTGAATCTGTCATTTTGAGCTCAAAAAATACATTTTCATCGTAACAAGACCGATCTGCAGTCATTACTAGATACAATTTTCACAAATTACTATCTACAAAACAGGAACAAATACGGAGAAAACTTCCGGACGTTTCATGCGACACACCAGTGTGGACGGGCACTTACATGCTAGTTGCAAGTTAATATAAGATCAGACACCCATTTAACAAGAGCAAAAAAAACAACTAATTACTAAATTATTAGGAATATCAAATTAAAAACGACTTTGCACAATTGCAAACTTTTCCAAGAATCAGTCGAAGTGTTGAATATTCATTGCTGATTTTATTGGGGGAAATTCTCATTTGACACGTAGTTTGTACAGGTTGGTTGGCAGTCCGGTTCGACACTACAACATTCTTGTCTCTCACCAGGGTGCACGGCAGAACAACGGCTGGTTACTCAATGGTACCACCATCTTTAAATAAGAACTTTTAAAGACCTTCAAATGACCTTCAAGATCTTGGAAAGATCTTCCAGTGATTTCCAAAACCTTCAAATGACCGCCAAACGTTCCAAAGATCTTTTACTGGCCTCCAAGACCTTCCAATTACCTTTAAGATATTCCAATGACCTCCAAGATCTTTGAAAGATTTCCAAGACCTTCAAATGACCGCCAAATGCTCCAATGATCTTTTGATGGCCTCCAAGACCTTCCAAATACCTCTCAAAAGCCAATGATTTGTGATCGTTCATCGGTGGCATAACGGTCACCTAAGAGTGGTATTGAAGAGGAGTTACAAAAAATGATATACATGTAGGGCTGATATGGCGTATTTTTGACAGTAACGCTCTGATATATCATATTGGTTATATATGACACGGGATATGTGACATGGTTGATATGGCATATCTTCAACATATCAAGGAGGTCGTTCGATATGGCATGGGTTTTCTCATGTCTAAATTTTCTATGGCATGTTTACAATCGTTTTTGGTCTTCAACTTGGCTCATTTTCTGTTCAGCTGTGAGAACCAAAATGAAGAAAAAAACATCATCCCCAGCCGAAACTTTTAGGAGAAATAGACTTCCGGGTAACATGTTTCCTCCAAATAGAAGGCCGCACAATCTTAACTCTATGGCTACCATCGTCGTCTGCACTGCTTTTGGCTTGTCTCCTGATACACAATCAGACGTTGCACATTTGTGACAGTTCTTACACCTTACTAAAATCTTGTAACGAAAACTGAGAAGTTACAGAGACTCCTTAGCACGAGCCGGTCCTTGAAATGGTCAAACAACGACGGAACAGGTCGTCATTCTTACATGTTGAAAAATGAGAATATACCGTGCTTTAACCTTCTCTGTGCTGAGGTATTCTCGTGGCACCAAATCTGTACGGGCTGCGGGGTAAGGCAGCAGGGAGAAGGTTAAAAAAGGTTATCGCAAACAATTGCAGGTAATCTGGCTTTTTTTCACACTTGCTGCACTTAGATTTATGGTCACTAGAGGGCGCTATCCACTGAGTCAAGATTGTCACAACAAACCCGAAAAAATCACTTTATAACACAGCCTGTTGCCTGTCCTTAGGTGCACCCTGTGTCAATGGTTAGTTAATAATCATTACAATAGCTGTCAATAAGGTAACACTGCATTAGTAATATACAAGAATTTCCCATTCATATCGGTACAAAAGATAATAATATAAGCATACAATAATACACAAGTTATGGTGCGTACATTATTCCATTCACATTTCTACCTAGCAATTTTCTATTTATATCTTAGTATATGTATAGATATGTATAATATATATGTATATTATATACAGGATATATGTATACAATTTTGGACACGACGTATTTCATGGTACAATGATTAGATAATAGCACGATATGGCAAGATACACAGCCTCATACGTACGTACACGCGATTTGGCCTGGATACCACTTATTGGCGAACAGGGTAAAAACTATTGGCACGAGACTTTTAAATTCATTAGATCCTGTCAACTCCGGCTGAGATGGTTGCCATGCTTCATTTTGTAACACAAAAACTGGCCGCTACTGGCAAATATACAAAGGCAAGGGAAAATCAACCAATGCCCAAATGCTTTTATAAGAACCTGCAATAATACGTACTAAGGATAACATTCTGCAATTTTGGCTGCAATCGAGACTTGATCGAGATATTTCTAAATAAAGAGGCTTTGCCGGTGTCTATCGCAGTTTACTGATCTATACTCTATCCCTACACCTACCGATATATACACTCAGTGCAGTCGCACACCACGTATTGTGGCACACCCTAATTATGTCACTATCCTACAATGTGCAGCATCTTAACTACATAGGAGTCCTATCTATATCTGACAGTATCTTATGCACTTAGCATTAAACACAGTTTGGCTTGTGCTGCATGCAGGCGGCAGGGGTGGTAGAGGACCAAGTGTGCTGCCTTGGGGAACATCCAACGTTTCCGTGTGTAGAAACGGCTCTGTATATCACTAAGTAGAGCTTCCTTTTCATTTGGCACGGGTCAGCATCAGAACTCCCCCTGCATGTCAGGACTTTGGACTATTCCTACAGCTGAGTAGTGTAAGGCTGGGTTGCACCACTATCAGAATAGGGGTGAGGTTTGGCTTGGTCTCATTTTAGCTAGATATATGGCCAGGCGCAGTCCAACTAGGGAGTGGGGAGTAATATTAAGTCACAACAAATTGTGTTGTACTTGGATGTTCACTGTGTAGTTGGGCACTATCCTCCAACTGTATGGCAGAACGTTGTGAGTAAAACGCAGCATAGTGGTCCCATCTTTTATATTTGGCAAAATCCTGGTCTCTTGGTGTCAGCTCACTGTTTAGATTGTGGCAGACCAAACATTACATTCGGCCTTCAGCTGCAGACTTTGTTGCTTAAAGGAATTATCAGAAAATCAACTCTGGACTGTCAATATTTCTGCTGCTTGTTTAGTGCTTGGCATGGAAGTGTTGGTACTGGTCCAATCCCCCCTCTTTCTTCATGATAGTGGACTCTCCCAACGTAAGAAAGGTGCTGAGCTGGACTATGCCATGTTCACTGTAGGGGTGTTGTGTTCAGGGAGTCTCGAACAGCCTGAGTCGGTCGGCGACACGCCCCGACCTTGGTCCTCTCTCCAAACTCTGTGCAGGGAAAATGATGAGTCATCAATATTAGCAGTCAAGTGTACGAAAATGGAAGAGAAAAAAAAAGAAATAAAGAGAAAAAGCATAAAGTATGTCAGAGCTCTAGCCAAATTGAATTTATTTTCTGTCATTCTAATTCCCAATGGCGGACAAATCCTGAAAATTCTTTTTGTCATTGTGTACAAATTTCTGTCATAACTGTTTAATTTGCAGGCTGTTGTTTTGATGTGCTTTATTCCAATTTGGAAATTTCTTTATCATTACCCAACGATTTAGCCCAAAAAGGTTGAAAGAATGGTCTTAAGATTTTTCTGTCATATGCAGGAAAATTCTGTCAAATGACGGAATGATAGGCAATGGCTACAGCCCTGTTGTATGTTAGAATTTAGGAACCATTACTAAGAACTACATAAAAAACAAACAAACAGAAACTTCCAAGTTAAACTTGCACTGAATCTTCTTGTTGCCCCTTGAGGGGCCATCAATGTATTAGTAAAGGAGGGAGCGGACTCTAAGATGAACACTTTCCAAACGTTGTACATTTTCACAAACATTAGGTCTTCACGGCAGTCCTTAGAATTAAAACAAACCGGTGAGGTCTTCAACTAGGCTCAGGCCACACCATCTTAATTTCTTGGTTAACGGATTTTTTTTAAATTTTAGCCAAAAAAAATAATGTAAAAAAAAGAAGGCTGGGGTGTAAACGTGCACCTGACCCTGTTCACTCCCTGAAATTGTGTGCACCAAAGTACAAACTTTCCTCTGAGATTCTGTTTTCCTGACAGTGGCTTTAACGGAATTCTGAAAAAAAATGCTAGATTGGAAAATCAACATGAAAACAGGATCTCACAGGAAAGTTTGTACTTTGGTGCACACAGTTTCAGGGTCAGGTGCAAGTTTTCACCCTAGCCTTTTGTTATAATGATGTCCTCATGCTAAGATATAAAAAAAAAAATCTGTTTACCAAGAAATTAAATTGGTGTGGCCTTAACTTGTTACTTGGCACACTGACGTTTAGTGCTTTATACAATTGTCTGAAAGTAAGTTGTGTTTATTTTAACTTTAAACCCAAATATTCTCCATGCATCGAGGAGCACGCTGTGGCCACATAACCTCAATTCTATGGATGACATCAGTGTGTACAATCATTCATTTTGCCTGTTTCCATTTTCCTCACTTCTGTTTCAGCTAGCCAATGACGTAACGTAATATCCAAGCAGATGTAGGGGACAGAGTTGTGACATTTTTCCAGCTCCCTGTTGCAGTTACAAACTGTTTTTCAACGTCTGCTTAGACTTTGGATGTGACGAAATCCACGAAATTGAGATTGTGTGGCCCGATCAAGGGTATCAGGTTTCAGAAGGTATCGAATTCTACATGTGTTATCCTGACGTTCTCTGGAGCGTGATTGTTTACCTTTCTGCCCACTTTTGATTCCTCGTCCTTGTGTGCGTGTGGAGGTACAGAGAGAACAACAACACAGACAGAACGTCAATAACGGCAACAAACAGACTGGGAAGGCTTGAAGTGGAGTGGACTCGTTCCTCAACTAACCGACATCTATTGTTTGTTTGTATTGCATACCCGGTAAACCGCATCAAGGCGTAACATACCAGGTTTGTACTGAAGAGTACAAGCTGTATATCCGGACAGATTTATATGATCCACACACACCGGGAAGGACCCCTACTCTTTTCGATATGTGTGTGTGGGGTTCTTTAACGTGCTTGAGGTATGGCTCTCCTCATAGACGGGACCATTTAACGTCCTATCCGAGGTACTCATTGTCACCTGAGTAAAGTGGGGAAAGCCATGTAAAGTGCCTTTCCCAAGGGCACAACGTCAACGGGACAAATCAGGGAACCCCGGATTCGAACCCGGTACCTCTGGGGCCAAACACCCTGCCACTACGCCACCGTGACGCCTATTGCACCGCAGTCAAGGCTTGACTTTAGGGATGACTGCGGTACAAAAGATGCTGGTAAGCTGGGGAATGAGTCCACTCTACTTTAGACTGGGAAGGTTTGATACAGTCAAACCTGTCCAAGAAGACCACTTAGTTGGACAGGTGGTCACTGTAGGCAGGTCATTCTCCATGCTTGTGTCGATGGGAAAATTATCTAAGGCACAACCAGGAAGTGGTCACATCGGCCAGGTGGTCCTTAATGTACACATTGAAATGAAAATGAAATGTGAAAAATAAAAAAAATAATGAAAAGATCACAAGAGAAAAGCAGAAGGAAGAAACAACACAATGCTGCAATGTAATGTGGATCTCTACTAACTCTGGGCACAGAGCATGTGTGATAAAATATATTCCTCACTATTCCACACTGCAGTGTGTGTCAAACACTTCATTTTTTAAAATTTATAATTCATTTTACCAGGGAAAAATCACACTCAGGTCTGTGGCCTGTTTTTCAATGTCCCTGGACACGTACATATACAATACAATTACACATCAGGAAGAACATAGTATTACACATTTTACATTATAAAGCTAACAAACATCAATTTCGTTCAAGTAACAGTAGAAATATCTAGCTACAGTCCATTTTTGAAAGCCGTCAACCAGGTAAATCGTCTTTGATCAGCAGAGAGTCTATTCCAAAGTGTTGGCCCCTGATACTGTAAACTGCCCTTAAAACATCAGGCATTTTGCTACATCTTGCTAAATCCCTCTTTTCTACCTAAATTCATTTTTATGTTGAGGGTTCAAAAAGCTGCTGACCTCTGACCTTGTCCTGACTACCAAGGTGACCTTTGACATTGTCTTGACTTGACTACCATACTGACCTTCGACCTGCGCAGCTTGACACGTATCGGCTCCGTGTCGTCAGAGAAATGTCTCTCTGTCGTCGAGCCAGCTTCCGGAAGCGCCACTGTCAGGAAGTCCGGTGTGCTCTTTGACCTCTGAATGTCTGTGAAAGGTCAAGGTTCAAGGTCGAATATGTTAGACCATGCATGTCACTTTAACCTTGAATGATGATATAGAATAAAAGGAGTGGCGGCACTCGACATTGGAGATGCTGACGGGGCAGAAGTTTAGCGAAGACGTCACAAGAAGAGAGCATTGAGAAATTCTGACAATTTTCTTAGCACAGGCATACATGTATGCCTTTATACCTGTGGCCTAGCTAGCCAACCCAGTTTGCTGTTATAGGACCACAGGAGGAATAGCAGGAATGTCAAGCAAATTGTGGATCCAAAGTCAAACTGGAAAATTGACATGAAAACGGAGACAATGGGAAAATCGTGTAAGGACTTCATAAATGGATGAATATAAGCCCAAATTCAATGTCTTTTGAATGATTATGTAACAAACAAATCTCTTGAAAATGGATTTATCTTACACACTCAGACCGCCCCTTTTAAGTATCTCCCTCTTTTTCAAACCAAGGAGTGAAAAACAAGAAGTGATGCAGTAAAAAGTTCAGATACAATGTCCAGGTACGTAGAAGAAGAAGCACTGAGGAACCAACAGGCACAACACAACACAGCACACACGGCACACACCAACACTTAACACAAGACTGGATGCTGAATGCAGAACAACATTCTCTCTACATACACACAGAGGACAGAGGAGGGAGGGAGAGAGCACGAGTTGAAAGATGACAGTTCTCTGTGGCTTGTGATGTGAACTTGAGTGAAGGGAGTGCATGGGGGGGGGGGGGGGGGTTACTGTGCCAGGGCCATGGGAGGGGCTGTGGTTGGAGGTGCACCACAAAGCAAACAAAAGATGTGCAAAAGCAGAAAAAAAACACACAAACTTTGATAAAAGTGAACTGCAAAGAAGGTGGTTGATTTTTTTTTCGTTAAAGTGAAACTTTGATTAATCAACCATAACAAACTCATCAATAATAAAAAACAGACCGTGTTAACTTGCAAATTAAAGTGGCCATGTATTACCATGGAAACCAAACCACCACACCAAACAAAAACACAGCATGCAAAATAAAAAACAAACGCAAAACATAACGTTACATAAACTTGAATCATGCATTATGGAGAGTTAAATAAAAGAGCATGCACGGGTGGCCAATGTAAGGCGAACCAACGAGATGCCATCTGATCGGTTACTGCATGGAAAGGTCAAACTGCTCTCCCGCTCAAAAAAATGGACTCGCCGGATTTAAAATTGAATCTCTCTCTTCTTCTCAGCTATTTAACCCAATCGCTCTAAATACAAGACTTTATGCACATGTGACTAGCATTTTCCGAACAAGTAGTTAAGGTACAGGTTCAGGTCCGGACCTGTACCTTAACCCGTGTACCCGTACCTGTACAGGTACACGGTTGAGATAGGGCTGGCGCGCCCCTGATGTAGATGTGCAAGTCACGTGTCCAGAGTGGTTGGATCAGACAGCTAAGAATGATTCAGTCAAAACTTCCAGCGAATTTTCAATTTGGAAACAGTCTTAAGTGCTTATATCACCAATGACACTAAAATACAACATCTCCTGATTACAAGCAACCATCATAAGTATTGTTTGATGAACAAAGAAGTTTGTAAAGAATCTAAACCCTTCTGATGTTAGTGAACATTGAATTTTACAAATCATACTTCCAGTTCTAGACTCCTGATGCGAAGTCAATTTGCAACGTCAAATTAAACATGGGATATCATACGCCCAAAACAGCTACTCAAGCAACTTTTGCTTGAGTTACTGTTTTGGGCGTATCTTATCATCTGGATGTATCTGTATCTGTATCTATATAGCCGGTATAACCGCCATTAGGCGTAACACACCAGCTTTGCAGGCACGCGGCGCGGCAGCAGCTGGTCATATTACACCGAACGGTCTGTTACACCTAGTCTTTGCATATCTGACTGCAACCGTTCTTTAAAGCTACTTAGTGAGGAAGCTCCTACAGTACTTGATGACAACGAGTTCCATTCTACTATGGTTCTCGGGAAATACAAATTTTTGAACACATCAATCCTTGGCTGATAACTCTGGTACTTAAAAGCATGACTATTTCTGGTACTCTTCTGAGCTGGCATTAGATACTTATCAGTCGGTACGTCCACAAGTTTATTAGTCATCTTGTACATCATGCAAAGTCTGGACATTGTTCTCCTGTCCTCAAGTAACGTCTAATCTTCATCAACTTAAATATTTATCATACTTGCTTGTAATCAGGAACTGGTGTATCTTAGTGTCATTGGCTGGGCTGTCTCCAGAACCAGAACTGTCCCAGGACGTAAAGTTGCTTCTTGGGACAGAAAAACCTTAACCCCGTCTGTTCCAAAAATGGGAAGTTTATGATGTGATATTGATAGAAATGCATTTTTGTAGGCTTAAGATGACAGACTCAACAACGAAAATCAAAGGTTTGGCTCTCAAATATTGAGAGGGACAGTACAAAATTTAAAGCTGGAGACAGCCCTGGTCGTTGGTGACAGAAGCACTTGAACCTTTCCGTGACGTAATCTTAACCGGCCAGACGAGCTCTCCTGATTGGTTCCTGCTGAGTGACCACCGTAAGGCGACACCGAGCGCTGCCGCCTGATTGGCTGATGGTTAGAGGTGGGGTGGGACGTTACCGTAAGCGGATGGCGCTGTTGCTGATGACGTGTAACGGGATGAGGACGCGCCCGCAGACGGGCTGTACCTGACGGACGATGCCGTTGCCGCGCCGACGAACACCGGCTCCTCTTCCGGCACGACTTCCGGGAGGTTCTTGGCGGCGCCCGGTTCGTCGTCTTGGCCACGCTCGTCGAGCTGGCTGCGCAGCGAGGCCACCTGGCGGTCGTGCCGGACGCGCAGGCCCTCGTACTCTAGCACCAGGCGCTGGTGCTTCTCAGCAAGGTGAAGCTGGTCCTGAAATTAAAGTGAAAACATTGTTTTAGTCGCCATGGAAACGAGAGAGGGAGCTGCAGGCGCTGGTGCTTCTCGGCCAGGTGAAGCTGGTCCTGAAATTAAAGTGAAAACATTGTTTTAGTCGCCATGGAAACGAGAGGGAGCTGCAGGCGCTGGTGCTTCTCGGCCAGGTGAAGCTGGTCCTGAAATAAAAGTGAAAACATTGTTTTAGTCGCCATGGAAACGAGAGAGGGAGCTGCAGGCGCTGGTGCTTCTCGGCCAGGTGAAGCTGGTCCTGAAATTAAAGTGAAAAATGTTGTTTTCGTTGCCATGGAAACATTTCATCTTATCAGACTAGTCTTGGGAATATAACATAAGGTGTTGGGTGTTGGTCATTGCAGAGGCTACCGGACGGTTTCTGTACTAGGGCCGGGAAAAACTCACGAGGAAGGAGGGAGGGAAGGAAGGGGGGAAGGGATATGCAATAAACATTATTGTCATTGTTTTAAAGTAAGAAATTATTGCAAAGAATTAACAATTAAATAACACAGCATGGATGGATGTAATGTACAGCAGCAAACATTTCAGCACCGAGGTCATCTCATAACAACAACCTACAACTTGGCTGCAAGTATTCAAAAGATCATCTTCAACTATCTGCATTTAGCCCTTTTGGGCATGACTATGCAATAAAAACCATTGTGATTGTTAAAGTAAGGAGTCAGCGAAAAAAGTCTACCAACTGCTACATGATGGTGTAAAGGTAGAAGTAGATATTATGTTAATGCACAGCAGCCAACATTCCAGCACCAAGGACATATCATAACAAGAACCTATACTGTGAATGCATTTAAGTGCACTCAATCAAAGTGGAAATGAGTACCTAGCTTCAGTTAGGGACATCCTCAAGGATGGGACGTGAAGCTGAAGGTCTCGTGTTTAAGGAGAGCCACATCCAATGCATTTAACTTTTTATGAAAAACTATCAGAGAGAACAGTTCAATATTTAAAAGGACAGTTCTCTGTTAAAATACTGTTTTACGGTACTAAAGCAACAGTAGCTAATTAAACTATTGGCATAAAACTTTGTCTTGAATTAATCTTCGTTTTAAAGACTACTTCAAGACATCCTAAATTGTCTTAACCTCATTAACATATGTATTCAGAGTTTTGGTATAAAACCTGGTGCTCTCAGTCCTATCATTAGTCACTGACGAAAGACAGTGGATGCTGTCTGAAACGTCTGACTGTTTCAAAATCTTATCCAGTTGCTTGAGTTATTATTTTTGGCGTATACTGTGAATGCATTTAAGTGCACTCAATCAAAGTGAAAATAAGTACCTAGCTTCAGTTAGGGACATCCTCAAGGATGGGACGTGAAGCTGAAGGTCTTGTGTTTAAGGAGATGCATTTAACTTTTTATGAAAAACTATTAGAGAGAACAGTAAATTGTCTTAACCACATTAACATAT
This sequence comes from Branchiostoma lanceolatum, assembly GCF_035083965.1. NCBI lineage: Eukaryota > Metazoa > Chordata > Leptocardii > Amphioxiformes > Branchiostomatidae > Branchiostoma > Branchiostoma lanceolatum. Next base: position 2,209,311 of record NC_089729.1, on the reverse strand, counting down.
CTATTCAGAGTTTTGGTATAAAACCTGGTGTTCTCAGTCCTATCGTTAGTGCACTGACAAAAGACAGTGGATACTGTCAGCAACGTCTGTTTCAAAATCTTATCCAGTTGCTTCATTAATTATTTTTGGCATACTCTGTTAAAATGTTTTTTTTTACATTCAACTACCTTAACAAATCTAGTACACCCATATATGATATCAAAGCACAATTTGTTACAGGTCAGCCTCTGACATAAGCAGTTTTTCACGTTTAAAACCTCTGTACTGACAAAGTTTTGCTGTTTGATACAGATAAGTGGCCCGTGATAGGAGAGAAGTTTTTTTAGAAGTATGTTGAAAACTTCTGTCCTGAAAAAGAGTTGCTGTTTGAAATGGATAAGCTGTTAAAAAGAAGTTGGAAGCCACTCTTTCAAACATTGTTCTAGATGTGAAGTTTTGTAATTCAGTGATCTAAATGAGTGTGCCAATCTCTCCGTATTGTTGGAAGGTTATTTCTGACATAAAAGTGTACGGTAACAGTAGTTAAAAGCACAGTTAGACTGTGTGCGTGAGTAGTAATATACATGACTGTATATCCATTTCATAGCACATATAATTCTGTTAGATGATGTTCAATTTGCCACTAAAGTAGATTTGAGGAGAAAGCTTTTGCACAAAGTTCCTGTGTCAAGTTCATTCACTCCGTTTGAATGGGATTTTCATCACATTACATCTCATGTTTTGTCAACTGTGAAATTAAAACTCGAAGTATGATACACTTTCCACACAATGACTATGCATTGTAACTTTCTGTAGTGTGTATCTTATTACCTGGATGTCTAACTTTCATTGATGGTTATGCTTGGGCTTTGCAATTTCCATATACATGTACAAGGTATTTACAACATTACAACAATCATAAAAACGCACACTGTTACTTTTATTCCACACCATAAATGTACATAACTTTGATGGGTTTTCTGAAAACTCATCTTAGTTTATGTACTTATTACTTACATGTATCACCCAGACTGCAGATACACAGCTTGTAAAACATCTTTCAAGTGGAAAGTAACAAACTTAACTACAGTAGTACACTAGAAACCAGAAGTTTAGGCAAATTCTTCAATCTTGGTCTCTGAATTTTATCCAGTTATACTGTGGTTGAGATTAAGCTACCTTTATATATTGCTAACCCGGACTAAGGTCTTACCTTCATTAACATCTTCAATCTTGGATTTCCTGAAGTTCTGGCTTCCTGATGTCTTATCATATCTTTAAGAAGATGCCAATTCTAAGAAAACATAACCCAACCTCCTGGAGACATAGGCTCTTCCTTTAAGGAGCCCATCTCCTTTCCAAGTACAGAAATCTGACTTCCTCAATCCCAACAACAACTTGGCACTCGACTCTTTAGGGTAAAGATAAAAGTAGTTCCATATTAGCCTTCTTAAGGTACTCCTAAACCCGGGCTGAGGCATATGCTGATAATAAATTATTTCCATTAGACCTGGTGCTTTATAAGACCTATTTTTATAATCTATAATGTTTTTCCCTTCAATGTCACAATTTAACCCCTAAATTGAAGGGTAAAGTTGCAGTTTTCATGCCTCAGTACGGAGGGGGGATCATGGACAACAGCCTACTCCGCCCCCCTGGGGAGCCCAGATGGTCCCAGCTGGTCCCGTGGCGGGAAAACAAGAGGCCGCTACACCAATCAGGCTGCGCTAAGTGGATGACGACACGACTAATGTAGAATCCCCAAAGCTGTGCCAAGTGTGCATTTCCCGATTGAGTATTTGTAATAAACTGTACTGGTCTGAATTGCACGGATATGTGAACAACTACCACAAAAGAACTAGGTTCCACTCAGTAACGTTCATCTTTCTTCTTCATAAATCCATTGCCTACAAACTCTGATCTAAAGACTGTTACAGTAAGGACTGTCTTTCTTGGATCGAGGGATGTACATCGTAGAGCGACGTAACATAATGTTCCGACTTCACGGCATAATTTTCAACAAAAAGCTTGACTGCACCAATATAAGTATGACAATAGAACTAAATTTCAGTAAGTTAGGTTCATTTTTATTAGTAAAAACTTCAATGCCTTCAAACAGCGATCTAACGTTAACTGTAACGAATGAATTTCTTTCTTGGGTTGTCCATCCCGGAGTTACACAAATATTATCGCCAACTTCACAGCATATCAACAAATAAAGTTTACTTAGCAATAACTTCCGAAAACGTTACATACATGTCGATATTTTGTAGATACAACATCGAACGTGAAATAAGCAGATGTCTGGGCAAATATACAGAATCATCATAATTTTGATTTTGAGACCCAGCTTCACTTCGGACAAGTATATTTACGAATGTTCAACAATTAGCCCAAAAATCCCATACCACATCCAGCCATGCTATCTATCCCGACCACCAGTTCAACATCGTTGATCGCCAAGCCGCGTAAAAGCTGTCTTTGTCGCGAGAAAACGCGCGTATGTCCGTGCATCTTTGATCATCACAGCATGCACGGCATACTATTTTCGACAACAATGGGGTCGAGACGTGTCCGGCGTCAGAAACAAGTCTGTAACTCCAGAAAACCCGAGTAGGATTCCTCTAGAAAGGCCTCAGAATAATCGTTAAGACTTCTCCCACGAAGCTATGTAGGATAGAGCCTAGTCTCCAACCAGACCCAATAGATTGCAAAGACCGTATCCAACTGGAAGAAGGAGCTTATAGTGCAATCTAAGGTCTGGAACAAGTCGGTCTGAACAAAGGCTATTAACATCTAATTGTTACCTAATCAAACTGTGCTTCTGTAAGTGAGTTTATTACTCTCTGTCCGCACGGGCGTGCGGCGCCATGCCGGGCTGACACCTCCAGGTCGCGACTGAGAGGCGTTCACTTGGGCAGGGCTGTACCGCGAAAATTAAACTTCCCAGGAAAAATAAACTAAATGTTGCCAACAGAAAAGACTTGGTCTCTTTTTCAAAATCAATCTGTTACGAAGATCGCTACCAAAACTGCTTCAATCGTCACAAAATGCGATCAATTTTGACCAGTTACGTCGGAACTGTAAGGGCAATTCCCGCCATGTGGTCACGTGGAATCTTGCAGTTAATCTCTAGTAATAGTGGCTTGAACCCGAAACAGTAAACATTGTCTACGAATGTTTTTTTAAGAACGGTTTTCCATGATGCCACAAACATTGCCGATGGGTGAAAGAAACTGCTATTGTGAGAGCTTTTTACTAGGCTCAACCAAGGCGCGAACCTCCCACTGGGACGTGCGCGGGTGACTGGGCTTGGTCATAAAAAGATTAGTACCCCGGACATTCGTACGGCTGTTAGCATTACAACGAGGAGGGGCAGCGGCACCTTTATTGAATAGAAATGCTCCGCCCTGTTTGAGTTGTAGCAGACCTTGGGTTGGCTATGAAAACTCCTTCTGCATGTTGGATACGGTCTTTGCCAACCCGTAGGTCTGCTTGGAGACTAGATAGAGCCCTGTAAACGACTGTCTTCCGGGCTAAATCTCGTCCCGAAGCGGACGGCGCAGATCGCCGGGTCCGCCATTTTGTTTGACTCCGGGGGGAAATGACGTCACGTTCTGTTGTTGTGGCGTGTTTTGGCTGTTCTTCACTCCCTCCGGAAAACTTTTATCCATGTTTTGCCTTCTAAATCCGCCAGGAAGCGCTTTTTGAAAGGTCACTGACCCTCATTTAACAGGAAGTGATCGGGCCCGTGGAATGCGGCCAAAAAAACAGTGATTTCGACACTTTTACGGCCCCTGAAGGGGAAAAACGTTACATATACAATATATATATGATTTTCAAAACGAATCCATGGTAAAACTACGTATGAAATATGGGGGGAAAGGTCATTTTTGTGGAGATAACCCTCTAAACTAAACCATCAAATTTCGCCGAAACAATGCCGTGCTATTTGAGTCGGTGAAGGCTGGCTGCATAGGGGGCAATAAAAATAACCGAAAAAAATTCCTTAAAAAATCAGCATTTGAAAATATGAGAGAAAAAAACGTGATATTTTTACTATTACCATTATGTACATTTCTGAGAAATACCATTGATTTTTACCCCAGCCCTAGCCTGGAAATTCGATTTTTCTAAAAATGGGCGTGGCCCCATTACTATTGATGACGTCATCGTGAAGTCATAAAAATTTGCATAAATTACCGTCTTGCAACAAGGTATTATGTTACAAAAGCTCAAAGTCCATAGTTAACTGCAACATATAGTTTGATATACCCTTTGAATTCCTCAGCCGGGGTTTAGGCGTACCTTAAGCCTGTAGGTTGTTATTCACTGTGTCTAGGGCAGGGTACTGGAAAGTGGAACCCAAAACTTTCCTCCACTGCCTTTTGCCTGGGTGGAGTGGGGAAAGTCATTTTAAAGTGTCCTTCCAAGAGCATAACATCTGATTCAGTGATATGTCAGGGCATTTGAACCCAGGACCTCTGGGATCTGAGGACCAAACAGTACCCTTTAAACCAACACAATGCCACTGAGACCTTTTAAGGAAAACATCTAAATCCTAAGAAATCACTACTTAAACATTCCTTACCCTCCTAGCAGACTTGAGCTCTTCCTTTAAGGACCCGACCTCCTGTCTTAAGTACTGCAGCTCCGACTGCTTGACTCTTAAAGACACCTGGAGTTCATACAGGTTGGGGTTGTCCTTCCCACCCGACAGTTCCCGAGTTCCACCGCTTTCCAGGCGCTGCACTCGCTTCATCTCTTCCGTCAGCCTGTACCCGGGAATGCATCGTTGAAGGTCAGACATTCAGGACTGGTAGAACATTACTCAAAAGAAAATAAATGAAGTAATTCTTTCAAATGAATGAATGAATGAATTAATTGATTAATTAATGGTTTATTAAGAACACTATTGTACACTGTACAATATCACATTATCTTTAAGTTAAAAACAAGGAAAATACAACTGACGTCTTGAACATACATTATAAAAACATCCCTAACGCTTAAAAGGTTTCGTGTAATACAGATCAATCAACTTTATCGACAACTCCGTGCAAATACAAGATTCCAAAACGGTACTTGATTGGATACATTCTCTAAAAAGTCAGACATTTAAGTAATATATGTGTAACAAATCATTCTCAGTCACTGAAGAAAGACAGTGGATGCTTTCAGAAATGTCTAACTGAATTTATCTGTTGCTTGATTTACTTTTCATTGGCATTGCCAACATTGTCATTACTCTGGTGCACTCATTTTGATCAACTGTGAAATAAATAAACAAACAAACAAACAAACAAGCGCGCACCTTGCGCTGAGCTCCTGGTTCTGCTGCATCAGGTCCTGCAGCTTCCCCTGAACCTCCTTGATGGTCGCAGCCTGCGTCTCCACCCGCTGATCAAGGTGCGACTTCTCCACACACTTGGCCGAGAACTGTTTGGACAGGACCTCCACTTCACGGTTTAGGGCTTCGATTTCCTTCCTGTACACAGCACAAGAGCGAAAACATGATCAAGGTGTGATTTCTCCACACGATTCAGGGTTAGGAGACTTGATCCTTTTCTGTATAATTACAATCCAACCATTAAAACATTATCAAGCTGTGATTTCTCCACACTGTTTGGAAAAAAACACCATGTCTTTCCTTCCTATAAACAACACAAAAGTTGATACATGACAAAAGTCTGGCAAGTAGACACTCTAGGAGAGACACCTGGCAGATTATGAAAAAAACTGCAGGATATTCCAGTGCCAACACTGACATTGGGCTTACTTGTATTGAAATAGGCACAATAATGTTCTTGCTTTTTGGTAGTTATCTTGATTCTGCATGTTTCCATCATTTGATAGGACCTGGTTTCACAAAATGTCACGTTATTCTGAGGTGTCACTAACACTTACTAAAAGAATAGGACCAAAGGTGAATAGGTCTCCAGAAAAGTGGTAGGTAATAAAACAGAGGCGACCCTACAAATATCTAGGTGCACTGGTGCGCCCATAGTAAAAAAAACTGCATAGCTCCAATTTTGGGTGCACAAATGTGCATAATTATGCACCCAGTATTTCCAGCCCTGGGATATATCAACCACAGGACTAATAGCTGTTTAGAAAGCTACAATCAAGAAAGAAAGGCGCTGTTTAAAAAGGCCACCAAATTCCATCCAAACTTCCCCATGTTTACAGAACAAAAGAAAACTAATCTCCTGTTAACATCACAAAACCCACACGTTACAGAAAAAGTGGGAGCATTCGTCTTCCACTGTCTCGAAAAAAGAAGTCAAACCCAAATAAGATAGAATTCAGTGTTAGTATTAGAACTAGAAAAGTCACATGCCATATCTTTACCAATTGTCTGTCCGCCCTTTCCTGTTACATGTACTTGCAATTAGCCTACGGGCAAGAACTTGCAATAAACTTATTGGTATTATAATAAAACCGAGGGTCCCGTACTGGTGTTCCTGTCTAATGTCCTCCAGGTCCTGCGACGTCTGCCCGGCCTCCATGCGAGCCTTCGCCACTTCCCTCACCAGCTCGTCTCGGTGCGCCTTCTTCATGGCCTCAATAGCTGCAGTAAACAACAACAACAATAAACATCATAGTGTAAACAACAAAGATGTTATAGTGTGGGTCCTCACCATACACTCTTAAGCTCTGAGTACTATTCTTATATTTAGGAAAAGGAGATACATAAATAAAGAAAAAAAAACACCTGCTACCGCAACAATCTCCGAAGTGTCTTGACAAAAGCAGAAGTAGACATTGATAACAGTTCTTCCTAGGTGGCATTGTATATAGAGCTCTAGAGGCATGTGATTTTGATTTTACTGACAAACGGAGGTTGATCGGGCCAGCTGCTACTGTGTGCATCTTTTGCTGGTAGGTTATACTAAATCTTTGGTGGAGACTACATTGTGTGTATAGTACAGTACAGAAGTTAATAGAGTTTTAGAGAAAGCAACACTCGAAATCCACTGACCTGCAATAGTTGCTGCAGTCTCCTCGGCCAGAAGTGTTTCCTTCTGTTCCTCTACCTTCTCCAGCTCACGTTGGTGAGCGCGCTTCATGTCGTCAAGCATCCGCTGGTGGGAGTCTTCTAACGAGCTCAGGGCCTGATCACTCACGGCCTAACAAACAAACAAACAGTTACATTAACGTTGGTGTGCACATTTCATGTTGTCAGGCATCCGCTGGTTGGATTCCTCGAGTGAGCTCAGGGCCTGATCACTCACGGCCTAACAAGCGAACAAATAAACAGTTATATAAACATTGGTGCACACGCTTCATGTCGTCAAGCATCCGCTGGTGGGAGTCTTCTAATGAGCTCAGGGCCTGATCACTCACGGCCTAACAAACAAATTTAAACAAACAATTATATTAACGTTGGTGTGTGCGCTTCATGTTGTCAAGCATCCGCTGGTGGGAGTCTTCTAACGAGCTCAGGGCCTGATCACTCACGGCCTAACAAACAAACAAAGAAACAATTATATAAACGTTGGTGTGCGCGCTTCATGTCGTCAAGCATCCGCTGGTGGGAGTCTTCTAACGAGCTCAGGGCCTGGTCACTCACAGCCTAACAAACAAACAAACAGACAAACAATTATATTAACGTTGGTGTGCGCGCTTCATGTTGTCAAGCATCCGTTGGTGGGAGTCCTCGAGTTAGCTCAGGGCCTGATCACTCCAGCCTAACAAACAGACATGCCAGTTATCCCAATGTTGAGCTTCCAGTGACTCCCGGACCTACTTCAGGCCCTGGTCACTAACCTAACAGCCCAACCTGATGCTCTCCAGTTGGAGTGCAGAATTCTGCAGATGCGTTGTAGAATTCTGAATTCTGAAAGTCCGGCACAACAAAAATCTGAATTCTGCTCTCAACTGCAGAATCCTGAACAGAATTCTGCTCTCCATTTCAGGATTTTACACAGAAGTCTGCCCTCAAATGCAGAATGCACAGAATTCTGCTCCCCATTTCACAGACTTTTGCTCAGAATTCTGTTTCCAAATGCAGAGCTCTGCAGAACTGAACTAGTCCCCTGGGACCTACCGATGTTACCATGCTCTAATCACACTCTACAATACCAAGTTTTCTTCCCGAACCATGCCACACTAATACAATTTTTCCCGATTCGGAGTGTTTTTCTGGATCTATAGTGTTGCCTGTTGTCTCTAGTTCTGTGTGCCAAACCCACCTTGATGCTGTCGAGCTCCTCCTCATACTTCTTGCTGTGCTCCTTGCCGGGCACACCTGAGGCCTGGCTGCGGTGTAAGGCTCGCTCAAACTCCTCCTTCTGTCTCCTCAGAGCCTCCTCGTACTCAGCCTCCACTTGGTGGATCTCCTCCTCAAGTTCCTGCACTCTAGGGGGCGGGAAAATAGAGATTTGTTTTACAAAAAAGGAATGTAAACTTTAAGGTAGTTCTATAGCCGTTTTGAGGGCAGTGGGTTGTTACACACAGGGTCTGGGAAAGGGTGTTGGAAATGGATCTCCTCAAGTTCCTGCACTCTAGGGGGCGGAAAATTGGAGATTTGTTTTCTTCTTCTTTATTTTTTCATGGCTTTGCTACTGAACTAAATTGAGTACGGAGATGGTTATACTAGGAGATAGCAGTGAACATAAGTTTTGAAGGCTTGCAGGTTGTATGGGGGAGGGAAACAGTTGTAATCGAGAGAGTTCCATAGTTTGGCAGTCCGTGGGAAAAAAAAGGTAGGTAGTCCCATAACCTTTTTGAGTTGTTATTCACTGTGTCCTGGGCCAAACGCCCTGACTGTTACATAAACACGATGCCACAATTTGTTTGCAAGAAAGGCTCGTACCTTGGAGGCAGACTAACAGAAGGAAAGAAATCCAATAATGCAGAGCTGTAGCCTTGTGGGTCCTTCCATGTGATCATACCTAATGTGTCTCTACCGATCATATACTACATTTTGAAACCTTAAAGATATTACACCAACCTTTTCCTGAGTTCCTCGGACTCCTGGTCAGTCTTGGCTGCTTCCTGGGCGAACCTCACGGCTGTCAGCATGTCATTCCGAACCTGGAACAGGCCAGACAACAATAAGGATTATTGTCAAAGGGCTTAGGATTGCTCCATGCCTCTTCATTTCTAAAGACCCAAACAAAGTTAATGATAATAACAAGGATGTACAGGACAGAAATAAAGGATCATCGTCAAAGTGTTTGACATTCTTTCTGATTTTGGTCTGACTTAATCTTGCTGGTCCATAGAGCTGCAAACAGTATAGTTACCATGACTACATGCATGGTTGCCATGACTACCTGTGTGCTTGCCGTGACTAGAAATGCGTTTGCCATGACTACATGTACATGTGTGCTTGCCATGACTACATGATGGTTCTGGTTGCTATGACCACATGTGTGGTTGCCATGACTACATGTTTGGTTGCCAAGACATGTCTGGTTGCCATGGTTACCTGCTCTAGGTCGTCCTCGTGCGCCTGCTTGGCGGCGGCAAGTTTCTCCTCCCACTCCTGCTCCAGCTCCTCCAGGCGCTCCCGGAGAACGTCGCCCGACACAAACTCGGCCTCCTCCTCCGTGCTGCAGCCCACAGACGCCACCGTCTTCTGGAACGAACGCGTCACCTGGGGACAGATAAACAGACATTTAACCGTAACCCGTCTTAATCTCCTTCTCCTTGCCATAACCCTTTACCGTGCTGATGCCTACGTACGCTATACTGTCTTCTGGAACAAACTTGTCACCTGGGAACAGACATGTACATGTGAAATGAACACCCTAACCCTAGGCCATTACACTTTACCGTACTGACGCCCAACAATGCTACTGTCTTCTGGAACAACCAAGCAACATGGGGACAAACCTATCTCAACTGTTTTATCTATTTACTCACCTCTTCCCTTGCGGTGTCAATCTCCCTGGCCAGCACGTCCCTGAGGTACCCCACCTCCTCTTCATACTGTTTGGTTGCCATGACTACATGTGTGGTTGCCATGACTACATATGTGGTTGCCATGACTACATGACTTTTGTGGTTGCCATGACTACTCACCTCTTCCCTTGCGGAGTCGATCTCCCGGGCGAGCGCGTCCCGTAGCCCCCCCACCTCCTCCTCGTGCTGGTGCTTGAGGGTCTCGATGAGCTCCGTCAGCTGGTCCACCTCGGCGATGCTCTCCCTGTTCTTGCGCTGGAGGTCCTCCTGAGACGTCTGCAGCTGCGTCTTCAGCTGATCCAGCTCCTTCTGATGCCCCTCCCGGAGCTGGGACACCTCCTTCTTATGTCTGACAGGTGAAGAAATACATACAGGGTCAGCTAAACAGTATAGATATTACCACAAAGCTATGACACCTCCTTCTTTTGTAGAGGTGAAGAAATACATACAGGGTCAGCTAAACAATATAGATATTACCACAAAGCAATGTTTGTAAGTTGACAGACTTCTAATCAATGTTAGTTAGAGCTTGCATGGAAAACATATTTTTGTGTGTCTTAAACCTTTTGGTGGGCATCTTGCAGCTCAGACACTTCCTTAATTCTTACATTGTATGTCTACAAATAGGTAGAATACATTCAAATAAACTACTTTGAAGTCATTTATCGGCCATGGGCATACATCACTCCATATTGCCCTATCCAACATCATTTGTCCTAAGTGTCTACACATACCTGGATGCCATGTCTTGTACACATGTATGTATGTAAGTAAGTCGAAGGCTGAGCCTACACATACCTGGATGCCATGTCTTGTATCTTGACTTCCTGGTCGACGGAGACAGACTTGCCCTCGATCTGGATGGGACTGGTGCAGGTGTCGCAGTGGGTCTTCTTCATCTGGGTCTGGGAAGGGAAGGGGAGGGGGGACAAAACGTCAACAAAACGTACCTTCAACGCTTACTGCACATAAGTTTTGGATCCTTCAATCACAAGGAAACTTTACCCACAACCCATCTACACGACCCCCACCCCATCTCAAGGTCATCCTGTCTAGTGAAACAATAGTGGTCCCTCATTCCCACCTGTCTCAGGGTCTCCATCTCCTCCTGCATCCCTGCGATCTGATTGGTGCTCTCCTGCCACTTTAACTGTATCCTCATCCCATCTACACTACCCCCGTCCCATCTACAGTCCTCCAGTCTTTAACTTGAAACCCCACCCCTAATTCTCAAGTGGTCCCGTCCATCCCTACCTGTCTGAGGGTCTGCATCTCCTCCTGCATCCCTGCGATCTGATTGGTGCTCTCCTACCACTTCCACTTTAACTTTATCCTCACCCCATCTGCACTACTCCCATCCCATCTACAGTCCTCCAGTCTTTAACTCAAAACCCCACCCCTAAATCTCAAGTGGTCCCGTCCATCCCTACCTGTCTCAGGGTCCCCAGTTCCTCCTGCATCCCTGCGATCTGATTGGTGCTCTCCTACCACTTCCACTTTAACTTTATCCTCACCCCATCTGCACTACTCCCATCCCATCTACAGTCCTCCAGTCCTTTAACTCAAAACCCCACCCCTAAATCTCAAGTGGTCCCGTCCATCCCCACCTGTCTGAGGGTCTCCAGCTCCTCCTGCATCCCTGCGATCTGATTGGTGCTCTCCTGCCGCTCCCTCTGCAGCAGGCTCTCGTACTTCTCCCGCGTGTCGATGATGTTTCGCGAGTGTTCGATGGCCAGGCTCTCCAACGTTCGGGCCGACGGAGAGCCGCGGACGTCCTGGAACACCTGCAGAATCGTTGATGAGGGTTAGACATCCAGGTAATCAGATACACAAGGAAACACTTACTCAAGCATTTGTTGTTTTGTTGTGCTATGTGTAGTAAACAAACCAGGCCTGTCTCCAGGACCCGTCGTTCCATCCTGGGACGGAAATTTGCTCGTTGGGACGGGACAAAATTTCACCCCATCCGTCCAAAGTATCTGAACTTCCTGGCATAAAATTGATAAAAAGGTATTTTTGTTGGCTTAAAATGACAGATTTAACCACAACAGGCTCCCAAACAATGATCGGGAAAAAATGTAAACTGGGAGACAGCCCTGAAACACTTAGCGAAGATTCCACAGATGCACAAGGTTCTGTTATTCAAGCAACTGGATAAAATTTGGAAAAGGTATGATAATAAGAAGATCCATTATTTGTTACTAATAGGTAACAAAATATCGTAGTAGCAGAATGAGCGATTGCATCCAACTATAATTTCAAATGAACAGTACTGTAAGTTGTAGTTTCTATATCTATACAAAACAAAGTTACTTTTTAAAACATCTACATTTTGTAGTATGCATTCACAGAATCAACTTAAGAAAGGAAATGTCAATGGAATCAAACCAACTATCAAAACACAAAATTCTAAGTTAGAATTGATCAGTAGTTAATAGATCACCTGTTGGAAGGCTGAAGCCTGTCGCTCCTGTTCAGTACGCAGGTACATCGAAAGGTATTCACTCTCCGCTTGGTGTACCGCCCGCTGGATCGCCATGGCAACATGCCTGTGCTGTTCCGATTTCTCAGTCGTTGGCATGCCCGGCGGGTTCTTTCCCCGCACATCCTTGGCACTCGAAGCTGCTTCGTGCGCTTTATCCAGCAGGAAGCCGGACAGCTTACTCGGTCTGAGGCTAGCGTCGCCTTGTCGAGGTTTGGCACCCTCCGGTTCCTTGCTGCCCAGATGGTCTGACATTGCCTTCACAACCGCCCAATTGCACACCACGTCCGCGAAATGCGACACCGACCGGAGACTGTACGTCTCTCCTCCCGACGACGGGGCCGATTCGGATGCCGCCCTATCGAGCGCCGCGTCGAACGCCTGCTTGAGTTTCTCGGAAGCCACCCGTACGTCCTCCTGTAGAGTCTTCTGCACGACGGAGTACTTTCCGTCCAGCCAGCCGGCGTGCGAGTGGAATCTGTACGAACTCGACTGCTTCTCCTGGTGAAGCTTTCTCAGGTGGGCGTCGCACCCCTGCTGGATGTTCAGGAACACTTCCGACCACATCGTTTCGCGTCCGAGCACCTGTGCAGCGGCCCGCTTGGTCTCCAACGTCGCGACCTGCTCCTGGAGTTTGGCGTCCATGTCCTGAGAGGCGGCTAGTGAGACCGTCACCGGTGACGCGTTCGCTGCCGCGGTGTTCGCGCATTGCAGGACGTCCCTGGCCATGGCGGCGGCGATGGCTGACACTTTGGTGCTCTGGTAGGTCTCCAGAAGTCCAGAAAGCTGCTGTTGACCGAGTCGCGCGTCGGATTTGGCTGCCTGCAGCCTTTTCGCGACTTCCTTCTCAGAGATCGGTTGCTTGTTCGGTCTGTCTGATAACGATTCCGGAGAGTATTTTCTGACAGCGCCTGCCGCCACTGACTTCACCAGGCTGAAAAGGTCCAAGTCTGCAAACCTGTCCTGCCGAGACAGCTCCGTGAGGAGCTCAGCAGTTTCGGCCTCACACTGGGACTTGGCTTCATTGTACTTCTGCAGGTCTCCAGGGGTTGAACTGCTATCCTGCAGGACATGGTCTAACACTGTGGGAACATCTACCTGAGATAACACAGTTCTTCCTGACAAGGCGGAGAAACTTTCACTTGGCACCTCCTCGTTCTTAATAACTGCCTCAAGGCGTCTTATCCTCGCCAAGAGGTCTTCGAACTCGGAAAGCTGGAGCTCCTTCCCACTTGGCACTCTTCCTTGTGGCGCCTCCTCCAAGGATCTGGCCATTTCTGTAAGGATGGCGGCCTGCAGGGCTGAGGAGTCTCCCCGGTACTGGATCTGCTCCTGTGGCGAGGAGAGAGTTTGGTCAGAGTCAGTCAAAACGCCTGCGACCCACTGGGGTAGGGAGAGACTCGACGGCACGTCGGGTTTGGGAACTGGCCCCGCACCACCCTGAAGCACCTTTTGGTTCTGCGTTTGGCACATGTTTTCGGCGACTTTGAGCCTTGCCAGTGTCTCGCACATTTTGGACTCCACTTCTGACAGGCGCCTTTTGACCCCGGCGTCTTTCGAGGCTAGTTTGAGAGCCGAGAAGAGCTTGTCGCGCCCGTCGTCGAGGATGGACCAACTGTAGGCGATCCTCTGCTGCACGTCTTTGTACTTCTCCACCACTCCCTCCAGCGCTTTCGTCTGGTTCCTTCTCTCCCTCTCAAGGTCCTTAGTCAGGTCCTGGATCTTTGCTGCGCTGCTCTTTTCGATCTCCTTCGCTTTGCTCTCCGACTGCAGCAGCTTGGCGTGGTGGTCCTTCCGACTGCCGATCTCTTTCGTCGTCTGGTCTACGAGCTTCGCCGTCACCTCCTTCAGCTTCACCTCCTTCTCTTTTAGCACCTTCTCAAGATTCTTGATACGGCCGAGGAGCTTGCCTTCCTTAGAAGAAGCTGCTTCTCCCATGTCCGAGTCTGATGAGCTGGGGTTGTCCGCATCGATGGAACGTCCCTGCTTCTTCTTGGCACCCCGCATCTTGTCTGCGGTGTCAGCCTCCGTACCCGACCCCCATCCTTCTGCCTCCTCTGCATCCGCAGCATCTGTTCCCACGGCAACTAGTACCTTCTTCTCCACTGACGCTACCTGAGCCGTCAGCTGGCCCGCCTGCCTGTCCTGAGCTTCCATCGTCTTCTGCCCGTCGGACAGCTTCTCTTCGATGTCCTTCAGCTTGTCGTCCAGGTCCTTCGGCACGGCAGCATCCGTGGGCTTTCTGGTCAGCTTGTGACCGGATTCCCTCAGCTTTTTCTCGGCAGCGTTGAGCTTCTCGGTCAGGTCGGTGACCTTTCCGGCCATGAGGTCCATCTCCTGCTTGTTGCTTTCCTCGGACGTGCGTAGTTCTTCTTGAAGCTGCATGTTCTGCAGCTCCAGGGCGTCGAACCTGTCGTGCATGTCGTTCAGCTGCCCCTGGAGGTGCTTCATCCTCTTCAAGGTGCTGTCCTGCTTCTCCTTCAGGTCCGAGTTCTCCTTCTGCAGCTTGTCCGTGCCTGTTGGAGACATCGACCCTCCGTTCTCCAGCTGCTGGATGATCTCCGCTCTCTCCGTCAGCTCGCTCTCCAGCTCCTGTACCCTCTGCTGGGACGCCTGCAGCTCACGGACCGTCTCCTCAAGCTGCGTCTGCATCCCGCTCGTCCCCTTCTCCTGCAATCTGGACCGCAGTGCCTGGATCTCTTTATCCTGCTCCTCCACGCGCGACGTCAGGCTGTTCACCTTCGACACCAGCGGCCCCTTGCCCTGCCTCTCCATCTGCAGCTGCTCCGACCGCTGCTTGATCATGACGTCGGCGTCCTTAAGACGTCGCTCGAGGCTGTGGACCTGCTCTGTGATCTCCTCCTCGTCCCTCTGCTTGTCCCGCTGGACCCTCTCCATCTGCACCTTCAGCTTATCCTCCGTCTCCTTCAGCTTGTCCTCCGTGTCTTTAATCGTCTCCTCCAGGAACTTCTTCTCCCCCTCGTACTTGTTCTGGAGACGTTCCATCCTCCGCTGAAGACGCTCTTCGTTCTGCTGCTGCTCCTTCCCCGACTCGTCTAGTCGACCCTTCAGGTCCTCGATCCTTCCCATGAGCCTCTCCACCAGCCTGCTGTTCTCCGAGTCCTTCTCCTTCTCCTTGCTCAGGTTCTGGAGCTGCCTGATCTTCTCGGCCATCTCCTCGCGCACCTTCTGCAGCTGCACCTCGCTCTGGACCAGCTTGTCCTCCAGTGCCTTCACTTTCCCCTTTATGTCCTCCACCTGCTCCAGGCTCCGCTCCCGCTCCATCTCCAGATATCCCTGCGCCTTCTTGAGCGCCGACTCTCCGATGGTGATCTCCGAGTTCGAGATGTCCAGCTTCGTCTTGAGGCTGCGGATCTCCGCGTCCTGCTTCCTTGACGTCTCCTTGGCGTCCGTGAGCTGGTTCTTCAGGGTCTGCACCTGGATGTTGGTGAGGTCGGCCCGGGACTTTTGGTCCTCCAGCTGCCCCTGCAGCTCGGAGTTGAGGTTGCGGAGGTAGTGCCAGGACTGGTTGATGTCCTCGATCTGTGAGGAAGATGGAGAAGAAGACGTTGGGTCAGTGCATCTTCACGAGATCTTCATCTTCCATACAGAACAAGGAACGAGGCTCTGAGACTCTTCCGCACATCCTAGCAGAACTCTCCTCACTCTCAAACTTACATCCTACATCTTACATCTTCCCCAGGTAGGCCTTAGGGCCTGTCAGTCGAGACCATCGCGTCTTCCGTTCCTCTCAGTCTCGAAAGACCCCATCCTCCTCAAGCCTGTCTAGTCTGCCATTCTATCTTTCGTTAGTGCCTCTTGTATGCTGTCTCTCCATCTCTTTTCAACAAAGCAATCAATACATTCAAGATCTTCTCTTTTTCTCTTTCCAAGACTTTTCCACAAGCTTTGTGCATTTTGGCGAGACCACAGGAGCGAGGCTTTTTTTTATATTCAGGCAGGAGTATCCAGTGGGGGTTTGCTACATGCTGGAGGCAGGTCATAGGTCAAAGTGCAGCTTGCAGAGTCTCCTACATGCGGGAAGGTTTACTAGATGCAGAGTAAGGCAGAATGAACGAACGATCGCTCCCCCGAGAACAGTCCTTGCTTTGCTCGCGTATACAAGCTGCGGATGTAGGCCGGATTACAAATGCGAGTGTCAGAAGTGGAGTCAGCTTGAATTATACGAGTTTCGACTGGCAAGGCTCGGAAACCGAAAACACAAGCCCGGAGGGATGCTCCTTTTTTCTAGTTGTTTAGCAAGATTGCAGATTGAAGAAGTTGGTGGGAATTGTTTTGCACACATCACGCGGTGCAACTGGCAAGAAACACGTGGCATGCAGAGACACGTGTATTATAGAAAGCCACGGCTCACAAACACATCAAGCAGCGGTTGTAAGCTAGGACTAAACGCTGTGCAGGATTTCATGCAAAAACACATTTAGGAAGTAAGGTCAAAGGTAAGGTAAGATTTCATGCAAATTTGAAAAGCATGCAGCACACAACGATTCTCACACGAGGGACTCGGTTCTTGTTTGTCTTTAGTCTAAGGTCACTCTGGCTACACCAAGCAACACAACACCCGAACACCACACAACAGATTCAACACAAACGTATGCAATAAACACAGAAACCACAACACCGAAGCACAAGCATGCAGACTTACCTGGTACAAACATCATCAAAATACACAATGTTGCAAAATAGATAAACTATGTTCAATGGGATCAACATGGCTGTCTAAATGCACTTACTCTTTAATCCCAGAAAACAACTTTTGAAAACAGCTTAACGAATTCAAAGCTTTTGATATTAGAAAAAAAACAAAAACACAATTTTTAATGAGAATGAAAACAGAACAAAAATGCACAACCAATTCACCCAATAAAAATCAAACCTGAACAAATGAAATTCCAGCTACTGGCTAATTTTCTCAAAGTTCCAAGAAACATGCTGCAAAATTTTGTCATGCTGCATGGGTGCGAAAAATTCTCAAAATTGTTTGAATTTCATATCAAGTTCTACCAGCAACCCAGTTGAGCATTCCATGGTTATTTTGGCGACAGTACTGTACCTGAGCCATGTTTGTGGACTGTTTGCCTTCATCCCTCACGTCTACCTGTTTCGAACATCATCAAAACACGAAACGTCTCAAACGCTTTGTTTGATAGCTTTCATAATTCTTATTCAAGAAAACAGATTTTCAAAACTCTTTTGATTAATTGCACTAATTGTATAATGTCAAACTTATGCAATTCCACGAAATTTTCAATGATCAGGAAAAGATGAACAGAATCGTTGGAGTCATTAGCCGAAGTTCCGCAGACAATTCCAATGCGTATGCCAGGGATATTTTGGGAACACTACTAACAGTAACTGTACGTGTACCTGTGTCTGGTATGTCTACTGTCTGCTCTCATCACTTAAATGTATTTCAAATGTGTTTCAAGCATTATAATCATGCTTCATACACTTCGTGGTTGCCAAACAACATGGCTTTCACTGAATACTGACTATTCCCATTTTCAAATCTTTCTGATCCATTATTAGTACAAAGTCTTGTAGACAATCCTAATGTGTATTCTCAGCATTGGCATATTTTGGGAACAGCACCATACCTGTATCGGGTATGTGTGTGAGTGATATCTTAAGGTTGAGTACCATACATGTACCTGTGTCAGGTAAGTGGACTGCTCGCTCTCCATCTCGACGTAGGACTGCAGGTGTTCTCGCCGCGTCGCCGCCAGCTGCATCTTCAGCTCAACGTTCTCCTCGTGTACGTTCACCAGGTCCTGCTGGGTCTTCTCAAGCTTCGCTTTCAGGGACTCCACCTGAGAATGCCAGACATTCAGCACATACATGAACATCTGCTGTTTCAAACGCTGCACACAGGGCTGTGTACGGGGGGACACACATAAACGTCTGCTGTTTCAAACGCTGCACACAGGGCTGTGTATGGGGGGGGGGGGGACACACATAAACGTCTGCTGTTTCAAACGCTGCAGACAGGGCTGTGTATGGGGGGACACACATAAACGTCTGCTGTTTCAAAAGCTGCACACAGGGCTGTGTATGGGGGGGAACATACATGAACATCTGCTGTTTCAAAAGCTGCACATAGGGCTGTGTATGGGGGGGAACACTAATTATGGTCTGCTGTTTCAAACGCTGCACATAGGGCTGTGTATGGGGGTAAATTATTATGCACAAAGCCACATCCATAACAAACACCCATCAGTAGAAACACTTGAATTACGTTCAACTTAGCATCAACAGGCATCCAGAGCATTTTATGAGGTTTGAAACTTGAATAAAAAAACTAAAATTTCTAGTCATTCCTACACATATTTATTTTCAATTATATAGCACTTTACAATTACATTGCGACATTAGGAGCAAAGCCCTAATAGACTGATCCTGACTGTCCATCACAATTAGCGGTTTGACCAATGAGAGAGTGACTGCATGTCTGTCAAACATTTGCATTTTTATGTTTTAATTTTGCATTTCTACTTTTTGACGGAGGTGGGCGGGGCTATGGTATCGGTCTATTTACACTAGGAGTGTGAAACTAAAAGATCACCATGTAGCTTATTTTTGCGCCGCTTTTGAGCACTTTTGATAAGAAATCAGCACGCAAATGTGGTAAAAAGTGGCATTAAATGTCAATTTCATAAAGATTACAGCTTCGCTTTCAGGGACTCCACCTGAGAATGCGAGACATACAGCACAGGGTAAGTCCACTACCGTTACACTAGTGCTGAGTCCCTAAACGTAACATCAGGTACAGGTACAAAGGTTTAGGTACAGGTCCGGACCTCTACCTGTACTTGAACAATTTGAAAAATTAACATTGTGTTTTTCTGAAAATCTTCAATTATAATGACAGAAACATGAATAAACTGTTTTCAACTTGTCAGAGAATATACAGTACCGGTACACAGCACTATTCTACACCAATGAGTAGTCAAAGACTTGGCAGATATCTGAACGGATTATGTGTCTTCTCCAGTTCTGAAAATCGTGACGAAAATGTTGTCCAGAACACAGGATACGAAAACTGGAAGTTCTGCTGCAGCACTATAATAAGCAGGTAAAGGGTCGAGGTCGCAGTAAGGCCTACTCACATACATACCAAATATCAAGTCAATCCACCCAGGCATTCTTGAGTTGTATGTTCACACATCCACACCCACCCACACACACAGACACACACACACACACAGGTAAAAAAACTGTCATAGCCTCAGCTTTTCGTTTGTTTTTCTGATTTTTTCTGTACCTCTGTCTCCAGTATTTCTTCTTGACACAAACACACACACAAACACACACACATGCACACGCACACACACACACACACACACACACACACACACACAAACAGACACACATGCATACACACAGACACACACACAGGAGAAAAAACTGCCGTGGCCTCAGCTTTTCGTTTGTTTTTCTGTTATTTACTGTACCTCTGTCTCCAGGAGGTCCACCAGTGTGCTGTCCGTCTGCGCCTGTCGTCTCTCCTTATCCTCCTTCAGTCTCTCGATTTCCGCCAGCCTCTTTTTCTCCTCCTCCTTCCTCTGGACCGCCTCCTGCGAAGCCTCCTGTTTCCTGCCGTCAGTCTCCGCAGGCGGTTCGGCAGGCAGGCTGGCGGGGACCGGACCCGTGGCAACCCTGGGGTGGGGGAGGGGAAATAATCGTTCAGTTAGATCAGTGTGCGTCATCTTGGGGTACAGTTTCTAAGTAACCCAGCAAACTCCCAAAGGAATGGAACAATGGTGCTCTGAGCGCCGCCCCTATCAAACTGCAATCTTAGGACCATCATCCTACTGAATATCTATTTCTTTTTCCTGTTTAGAATGCAATTTTAGGTAAGATGTAAAGCTTAACTCACAGAAAATGGCTGCCATCTGTATTTGAAACAGGGCAAAATGCTAGAATTTCCAGTATTCATTGGGAACTGCCTAAGGCCACACCATTTAATTTCTTAGTTAACGGAATTTTAAAGAAAATGCTAGATTGGAAAATCAACAGGAAAGCAGAATCTCAGAAAGTTTGTACTTTGATGCACACAATTTTAGGGAGTGAACAGGGTCAGGTGCATGTTTTCAACCCAGCCTTCTGTTTTCATGATTTTTTTGTTGCTAAAATTAAAAAAAAAATCTGTTAACCAAGAAATTAACATTAATTGGTGTGGCGTAATATACAAAAACGTAACAGTTAAAATTCTTTGGGGCATTTCAAATACCGACCTGCGAGGTTCCGTCACGAGCGGCGTTTTGCTGGCGGACGGTCTCCGAAGCATGTCGTCGGAGGATCTCTGTTCGTGCACGCTGTCCCGGTTGCGCTGGCGGTACTGGTCGCGGATGACGGAGATGTCCATGGTCTTCGGTCTCTCCTCCCGGGTACGCTTCCGCCCCGGGTGCTGCCAGCCGGACTTCTGGGGAAGGGAAAGACTACATGTTGACCCTCAAATATACATGTAGGAACGGTCTGTGATGGGAGGATATAGTCTGTAACCTTGATGTGTACAGGTACAGGTACATGGGTTAAGGTACAGGTCCGGACCTGAACCTGTACCTAAACTACTTGTTCGGAAAATGCTTTTCAATAAGGATAAATTAAAGCATGTTTGAACTGGTAAAAACATGATATTTGATTGTGCTAGGTATTATTTTTATGAAAACACAGATGAAAATTTGACTCCAGCCATGCAAATGTGTTTTCTGTGCTTTCGAGTGGCTTTAGAGCACTGCCACGGTAATTTCAAAGTAATTTTCTCTGTCAAAGTGGCCATCCCCTGAGTCAGGTCCAGTACCAATACAGCAGGGTCAGGTATTTTGGACCTGTACCTAATTGATTGTACCCGGTACTGTATCGGTACAGTGTACCGGTATACAGCTCTATGTATGACTGACTCATATTTCAACAGCCATAAACCTGCTATCAGCCATAAACTGCCCAATATACACAAACTTAACAGTTAAAATTCTTTGGGGCATTTTAGTCACTGACAAAAGATAGCGGATGCTGTCAGAAACGTCTGACTGTTTCAAAATTTTATCCAGTTGCTTGAGTTAAACTATTTTTGGCGTAACCATAAACCTGTTGACCCACAAAACAGTTTGAGGTTGTTTGTATTTTGGTTCACTAACTAGGTATTTCTCAAATTTCAACAACCATATTATAAGCTCAATCAATGTAAATTTAAATTAAGTTTGATAGAAGGGACTGTACGAAATAAGGGGTTTCTGGGAACGAAAACATCTCCGTTGACCCACAAATATAAAACTTAAGGCTTATGCAGTTTAAGCAGTATAAAAGTTTGTATTTCATTTTACCTGTTCCTAAATGCTGTTTATACCGGTGTGCCTTTCATATTCCAACAACCATCAGTACTGTTCAATATGATAACATTTAGTGTACATGTAAGTCTATCTTTCAGAATTATGGGCCAAGTAAGAAATGTGAAGCACCCATTAATGACTAACTTGAATGTGATTAGTCTATAATTTAATCAATTATGGCATATTAAGGCATAATTTTTAGTCCCACTTCCGTTTAGATTCAGAACTGTACCTATAGTATCATACTGCCCAACATAATGTAGTCAGACTCTCACTTTTGTACAGTAACTGTTAATTCTACATTCGGTTTCAGTTTTGGATGATTAATTTACCACAAGCATCAGTATACATATCACATTGGTGGTATCAAACATTGTCATGTGTAATATCAGTCTAAACAAACATGTTTAATAGGTGAATTCTAAGAAAAGTCAGGAATTGATGGTGTTGCATTGCCTCGAGAATATTTACAAAATTACTGAGTGCATATTTTGTATACTTAAGAGGTGTTGAGTGGCATTAATCATAGTTACACAATCAGCACAGCCTAATCACAGGCCATTCTCATCACAGGCATCACTCAGAGGAGCATAGAAGCGAGGAACATCAATGTGTGTGTGTGGTAAGAATTGGTGTAAAAAAGAAAAATCAGGAAAAATACACTGGTCTCTTTGATGCTGATCAAGGTCTTTTAGTTTCAAATGTCAAGAAGGCCACGCCAACTTAAACTGTAACAGTTGGTTCTCAGCTTTAAAAGATATGATTACCTGAAAAAACAACATATTAAGGAAAATAAAGCCTTAGGACTACCAGGGCTTAGTCACGGTGCACTCAGTTTTATGGAGTGAAACCAGTCGTTACTCTTTCCCCCTGCATGTCCTCTTACAAATGTACATCTATCATGTCTACTATATTTTGTCTGAAAACCAAAGAAACAAGAAACGAACGGGTGTGGCCTGATACTTAACTGTGAGTACTTTCTTTCAACATTTCAGCACTTAGAAAGTCTTGGAGATACAGACAACTTTCACTTGTTCTTCAAATGTCTCCCATACTTTAGTGATATTCTTCTGCAAGTGCTAAATTGTAAATGTTTGTAGATCTAAACAAATCTAATCAAATTTTCCAGTGAATCCAAAGAAAAGAACTCTGCAACAGACCCGCATCATTGACCGTTTAGCCATAGCCAATGCTGTAGGGCTGATTAGGGTTTGACCATGGTTAATAGTGACCAACGAAGGCCATATATATTTCCAAGGCCTTTCCCAAATCAAAGAGACCAATGTGGTAACAAAACAAGCATCTCTGTGAGCAGAAAAACAGGACAGCCGGTTCGTTATAAACCACACGGACATCTGAAACAGAACTGAAGAGTCAGGGGGAGAACACAGATTTTCCATCAGTAACCTGGAGGTGGTTTGCGAGTAACAGAAGAACTGGGAGAACAGAACCTCCGCCAATAGTTTCATCAGGTCGGTAAGTCACTGAATAAAAAGAATCTCTTTACACAACCAAGTGATTTATTCAACCGACATTTCGGTGACTGTCTGTCACATTCTGACTGGTTTAATTTGTGCTGCAGCTATGTATGTACAGGTGTCACTGCTTACAGCTTTCCTTTTGGGACAGCATCTATAAGAGCTGGTGTGTTGCGCCGAAGGGCAGTTATACCAGCTAAATGTATATAGATACAGATACAGCGACACCTGTACTGCAGTGCAATGTGAACCTGTCAGAATTACCCTGAGGAAGGTGACAGATGGTCAACGAAACATTGGTTGAATAAAACACTGGGTTGTGTACAAATCGTCTTTTTATTCTTGAAGAAGTGTTGTAAGTTAGAGGGAAGAAAAGAAGCGTGAGAGGAGGACCACAGACAGCGAGTGCACGGCAGTCCAACCTTTGCATCAATGCCCCCTGGAGGCTTATCCCCGTATAGCATCTGTTCGGTGTCAGGGAGGAGGGCCCTCCGTCTGTGCACCTCGCGTCTTTCTGGGCTCATCTGAAGACGGAGCCATGCAAGAGTCAGTTCCTTAAACCCACCGCAAGACGTTAGACAAGGTGTCTTCGTGCTTGTTAGGATGACTTAAAGAGTTAATGGAACACCTCAGTGTAAGCAATTGTTATAGAAGGTAGATTTTAAACATTTGCTTTGGGGCTTATCTACATGCAAAGCCATGCAAGAGTCAGTTCCTTAAACCCACCGCAAGACGTTAGACAAGGCGTCTTCGTGCTTGTTAGGATGACTTAAAGACGTTAATGGAACACCTCAGTGTAAACAATTGTTATAGAAGGTAAATTTGAAACATTTGCTTTGGGGCTTATCTAGGGGCAAAGCCATGCAAGATTCAGTTTCTCAAACCCACAGCAAGACGTTAGACTAGGCATCTTCATGCTGGTTAAGATGTTTGTGGTACACCACATATAAAAGCGATAAAGAAGTTCGTTTTTTGGCTTAAAGTTTATAAATCAAAGTGATTAAGAAATTTGCATTAGAGGTTATCTAAGGGCCAAGCCATGCTAGAGTTAGTTTCTTAAACTCACCGCAAGACATCAGAGAACTCAAGATGTTTACATGCTTGTTAAGATGTTTAAGGAACACTTCATGTTCACAAATGCAAGTCAAGTAGTAAACATTTTCTGGAGGCCAAGCCATGCAAGCATCAGCTTCTTGAAACCACAATAAAATGTTAGAGACATGTCTTCATGCTTGTTAGCATTAATAAGATATTTGTAGTATCTATCAAATGATTCTTAGTAAGAGATGAGCAAGTGTTTCCTTCAGTGTGTCTAAAGGCAGAGATATGCAAGATTTCAGTCGTCAAAGCCACTAATTTTAAGCCTGGCTGCAGGTCGTGAAACCCACCAGAGACAACATGTCGAACATGCGTTTCTGACATACAGGACTCAGTGTTATACTTTTTAAGACATCAATTGATTCAAAACGGTAAGCAAGTTATTAGCTCTTTCTTTCTGGTCTCAACTAATCTCAACTAAAGGCAAAGCCATGCAAGGGTGAGCCATTGATTAAAGATGTTTTCATGCCCATAAGAAACGATTAGTTGAAATTGAAATGTTTCTCTCTGTGAGCAGCCAAGCAAGAGGCATTCCTTAAACATATTTGAACTGGTTAGTCAAGATATTAATGATACAGACCGAGCAAATTCTTAAAAGAAGGACATATTTTCAATACTTTTTCACCCCTATATTCAAATGGGTTAGTCTAAATGGTCCTGATGCTGAAAGGATTATCATTGCCAAGGAGGCCTAACCATTTATTTTTAGGGGGTTCATCTAGTTGCAACAGATATTTCTGAATGCCTCTAAAGACTGTTCTGTGCTGGAAGTGGGGGAAAAAGAGCAGATATCAGAGGTGAAAGGTCAAAGTTCAAGGGTGAGGCAAAGCTGCAGTTCTGATTACCCAAATCATGTCATCTGTGATTCAAATCAGCGCAATGCTCTTCTACGTCAATTATAATAGTAAGTTAGAGCAAATAGGAACTCGAGGATGACCTAATGGATATATGAATAAGTTGCCTATTTTTCTCTATAAAATGGAGTCTGTGTAACATTCTTTTTTCATTCTTCTGGACAGTTCCATTATTCGCTAAGAGAGTGCTTCTGGACTGTTCCATTATTCCCCAGCAGTCAGGGGTGCGTACCTCCTGTTCCTCGCGTCGCGGCGGGGGCTTGGCGTCCTTGGTGATGTCGGGGGAGGGGGGGCGCAGGCTCGCCGGCATGACCTTCCGTATCGCCTCGATCCAGTTCCTCCGGATCCCCGATGTCATGGCGGACAGGTTGTACACACCTGAGTGGGTCTGGGGAGGAATCAATCAACCAATCAATCAATCAATCTATCAATCAATCAATCATTTTTTTCAATCGAAACCACTCTTTCAGAATCCCTGATGTCATGGCTGTACACACTAGAGTGTGGTTTTGGGTACAGGAAAGAGAGAAGTGTCAATCCATCAATCAATCAATCAATCAACCAGATCATTCAATTGATCAATGGATTTGCTCTAGTTCCTCCAGTTACCCGACGTCATGGCAGACATGAGTGGGTCTGGAGAGGAATGTCAATCAATCAATCAATCAATAAATTTGATCCAGTCCTGAACAATCTAAACTCCTTTTGTGACTGAAAATACTTTATCTTAAACAGTGAGCAGATTAAATTTGGACTGAGCATTTGGGTTTGGACTAGTGCTTCTAGACTCTCACATTTTATACCTATGGGTCAGATATTTTGTGGAAAGGTTCTCTGTTACATGATGGATCATAATACCCCCCAGTGAGACTTTTCATGCTTCATTGAAAATGAAAAAATCTCGAAATTAATTTCGAGATTTTTTTTTATTTCAAATTTTTTCCAAAAAATCTCGAAATTTTTTTGGAAAATTTCGAGAATTTCTTGAAAAATATCGAGATTTTCCAAGATAATCTCGATATTTTTTTTTAGTGAAACAAAAATCTCGATATTCATCTTCAAGGTAATACAAAAATCTCGAGATTTTCGAAAGCTGATATGGAAAAAAATCATTTGGGGGTAAAGTTTTGACTAACAGGGGTTCGACACTTCGACCAGTAGAGTTCCAAATGAGCTATGGACTCGAACAACAATTGACTTATTCATTTACAGACTTGTCATGACTTTGTCTTCAATTAAACCAGCTCAGAGTTGTCTTCAGCTTATTAACATATGAATTCAGAGTTTTGGATAAGTAGCTGGTGAACTTGTCTTCAATTGAATCATCTCAGAATTGTCTTCACCTCATTAACATATGAATTCAGAGTTTTGAATAAGTAGCTGGTAAACTGCAAATTCTGGTTCAACCACTGACGATAGCAGCGCGGATATTGTCTGAAGCGTCTGTTTACAAAATCGTATCTTACTGCCTGGATGTTTAACCTCATCGACGTAGCTATGGACTTCCTTACCTGTTAATATGTAAATACAAGGCTAGGAAAGGAAGACATTGCACAAACCTACTAAGTGTCATGAAAACAGACCTCAGAAACAAAGGAATGGGAAACCTGAAAACTGCAAAGAAACTCAGAGAGCTGTGGCAGCTGGCAGAAAAAAAGACACAGTGGAAAGAAATGAAGAAAGAAGCCAGCCAGAGTTTGTTTCTACAATTACCTGAGCTGCAGAATACAGTGGATCATCATCATCATATTGGCAATTGCCTTGCTTACAGTACATGTGACGCTTCTATGTGATTAAGAAGTGACTGATTGATGACAATAAAGATACAAATACAAGTTGAAGATGCGAAAGAAATACGACCTATGCTTCACACCAACACAAGGATTATCACAAGCACGGTAAGTTGTGTTGAGGAGTCACGCAAGCACAGCGAAGTGAGAATATAACGTCACACAGGTCAACCCACTGGGGGGAAAATTGCAACATCTAAAAGCAGCAACTGTAATGCCTCTGTTATTTACACTGACACAACCACCATAGCTACTAACAGAAACTCTGGGTACACCGGCAAACAACAGTTGTATAAGTGTAAGAAACGTAGACCGAAAAACTATCATCAAGACTTAACAGCAAAGGTAAGTCACATTTATTTACAATTCAGTAGCTGTCACAAACTCCTTATCGAATCAGGAAGGCACAACCGCACACCTCTGGAGCAAAGAATTTGCCAATTTTGTAACTTAGATAAGGTAGTCTGGTAGAAGATGAAGTCCACTTCATTGTAGTTTATATTGCAACGATAGAAATGTTCTGTTTGATTATATTATATTATGGGAACGTTTCCACACTTTCAATCTAAGTCTAGTATTGGCATTTGGACCATACAATATTAAACAAATCCATCTCAACCTATATTTCTAACATCACAAAGACACGAGAAGAAGCCGAACCTATGAATTAGTGTAGTTTTAGAACCATTGTTTTAGATTAGTATTAGAAGTCCTGTCAGTGTCATTATATGTACTTTACCACATGTCTTGTATCTGAATGTCTGCACTAAGCCCGATAGGGCATGACTAGGGAATAAACGTTATCATTATCATAGTAGGTCAATGATCCAATTGAATATGAGATGAAAGAATAACGTGACAAATGAAACACCAACCAAATGCAGACCTACGCTTCATGCCACACGCTATAGTTTCAAAACGGTAATCTGACGTGTTCAGCACGCGGATTATCATCAGCGTTGTGTGGGTACCCGGCACAGTTTTCAACAATTGAAGTTCAATGACGTCTGAGGTTCATCATGCTGGGGAAAAACTGCAACATCTAAACGCTGCTGTAGCTAGGGCCCACGGGTTGCAACTTGGCACCGGGTAAAAGATAGCGTCCAGACAAAAAGGCCCTATGGTGCTTAAAAGGACCCCATTTTTTTTGGCGCAAGGGCTTTTGGTTTTGATTTCTTTGCGTTTAGTGGAACATGAAATGCCTGGCCTCTCAGAGGTTGGGAGATTTTTGTTTACAATTTGTACCTTACAAAAATCTCGCGATCATTCTTAAACAAATTGAGATCTTCAATGAGGACTTTCAAAAAAACATTTACAAGTCCTAGATTTGTTTCTTCAGATTGATATGAAACAATCTTGAAAAAAAAAAATCGAGATTTTTCGTAGCCAGGACAAAAAATATCGAAATTTCTTAGCAAAATATGTTAAAAAGAGTTCAACAAGAGTTTTAAATAAAATTGAGCTATGAACTTCGTTACGCATTAGTATGATTGTCACTTGCTTTACTAACAGTACCTGCAAAGTGCACGTTAATAACGCTAACACAACTTGTTCTTATATCTACTAACAGAAACTCGCAGGCATGGTACCATGGTGCAACGGCAAACAGTAGTTTCTTTACAGATATGTAGGGTGGCCTGTAGCTTAAATTGGCTACTTGTGACGTGTAAAAGTTTCTATGCTGCATGCCACTTTCTAGTAGTAATGAAAGCTCGGTGTGCAGAATTACCGTCCTCTTCGGCCCTTGAGTCGACGGAAGCACGTGGGTGGAGAAACCTTTCTTGGCTCATGTGTCTCACGCCCTTCCAATTAATTATCTTGTTTGTTTTCATGGAACAAGGGAGCCACCAAGCAAAACTGACCGGCGCGGCCACACGTACACTCCAGGGGTGCGGGAAATCACACGTCCACGTTAATCGGTCTAATTTGTCTTTCATGAGGAGATACTCGGCCGTCACCCCAATGAAATCAGATTATGTAACAGATAAAGAAACGGGAAGGTAGGTAGACAATTCTTTATCAACTCAACAAAAACTAATACAATTAATGAAAGACATTGAAGCACATTCATCTGTGTATCACACGACTATAGATAGTTACTGGTAGTATTTTACCTTCGACGGGAAATGATCATAGTTTGGGAACAGACAAGAATCAAGTTTCGCTAGCAAGGAAGCCCATGTTTACTTTAACAGCTACCGGCTTCAAAATAGCATGAAGCACAACACCGCGTCTGGCGAGATAATGAATGCAGGCGGTCCTCATTGGTGAAGTGGGGAACAGTGCGGTTGATTCAAATTAACTGGAAGGTAGATTGCAGCCTCCCGTGAGGCTATTGGATTATCGGCAATATCGTATTATTGACGGCTTGCTTTCGATCAGTCTTTAGCATATCGACGTATGAAGTATCCCTCATCACGTTTTGATCAATGTCATGGCCTGTAATCTACACGGTGACTTATGAAAGCATTTTTCTGTATATTGCAACACCGTTTACCGTCATAATGTAAATACAAACTAATTGATAACAGGCCCTTGGACCAATCCCTACCTCGGCCGACGCACCACGCTGTGTTTCTAAACATCCCACCAGGGCTTCAGGGCATGTGAACCGGAACAGCATATCTGGTCAGTGTATCATATATCGCAGGCTGCCAGAGTCCCCCTCCAGGCTTGAAGCGGGGATGTTTTACTCTCCAAGCAGAGGATGGGTTCCGGCAGGTTTTTGACGTATTTTTAGGCGTTTTTGTCAGGATTTGTACTTTTTATTTCTTTCTTCTGTCTAGCCAGCCCAGGTCAGTGCCGGCAGATTGGGTTGGGTAGACAAAAAAAGATCTGTAGGGATATTTGTCTTCCAGCTACAGTGAACAAAGAAAGTTATGCGATAGCGGAGACAAGTGCAACTGTTTTCTTTTTCTAAATGACCTCGCCGAAGTAGCCCGTTACCTTTTGTCAGTACCAAATGAACCATTACACATACATTGTATACTGACGTTATTACTGGGATGAACATGGAACAAAAGTAATTCTTAATTTACACGAGCTTATATGGTAAGTGGTTCTTTATATATCCAGCCATTCTTGTAGTTTTGCCACCGTTTCTAACGTCGCATTATATCTCTGGTGAAATGTTGATTTCAATCATCATTTTTGCATGGTGATAGTATTAGACCATCATCTTTCTGCTCAACACCTCTTCTTGCCGTGGAAACAGGCCAAAAATATTTTGAAAATTGCCAAAGTTTAGGACATGATGACTGTAGAGTAGAGTAGAGTAGAATGCTTATCAAATGTACCGAAAAATGAAAGAGGATGTCAGGCTAATGTCTTGACTTGACAATGTTTCCGATGTATCCATTTAGAGTAAGATGTTAGTTCTTTGGCAGGCTCAAAAAATACTTAACTTCGGATGTTTTGAAGTTTAGAAAAAACACCCTTGGCGTTGTGCCTTAGTACCATTTTAAGGGCTCTAAGTCTCAAAGTATGATTTTTCTGCTTGAAATAAATTTGTAATCCGAACGTTTGAGTTGACTACATACAGGAAAGGTGAGAAAACAGAAAACCCGACAAAAACACAGGAAAATACCTGAAAAACAAGCAAAGCCGGAGCAGCGCCGAACCTCTGCTTGGACCTCCCAGGCATGTTCCCGTGGCGCTAAATCCTAAATTAGGGATGGTTTGCGGAGTGGCCACGATTTTATCGTCTCTGCCTCCCTTCACACATCTCAGTAGACGATAAAACCGCGGCCAGTCATCGGGGTATGCCTACAATACGACATAAACACCTCTCCCGTGTCTAGTATTGTGTTCATGGGGCAAGAAATTTATGTGACATCTAAGATACAAAACAATGTCTATGAATTTAAAAAAAACGCAAAAAGTGCGGCCGAAATAACAAGATTATTTGGCTTGTGATGCCTGTGATTGGCTGAGAGGAATCATTGCGTTATTTTATGATTTTCACATTTGCCTAGAAACAGCCTTCCGTACATTTAAATACTGTACTTACATATAGACGGTCTATGTATACCAAATACTGCACGGGGTTGATATTTGTCAGGAAAGCGTTTGAAGGGTTTCTGACCACATAAACATCGACAGTTTTGAGCGTCAGGGGCAAAACATCAGCTAACTGTAATTGACTGCAGGTGGACTATCAGTCCGAGCTACGGACCAACTTATTTCCAGTACTCTCCAACAAGCAGAGGTTGGTGGGGAAGATTGTGCCACGTGGACATGCGGACGGCAAACGGGGCATGTGATAAGAAGGTCGCAATCTTCCCCATCAACCTCTGCTTGAAGAGTATATACAACAGTGCCTGTCCTGAAAGGATTTGTTGATAGTAGCTCGTTTCCCAGCAGGGAGATATCGCTCAACCATGTCGAGCCGGGAAGTCGAGGACTGGCCGCCTGCAGTCAATTACAGTTTCCCTAGACTAGTGTGAAAAACATAAACGCAATGATTCCTCTCAGCCAGTCACAGGCATCACAAGCCAAATAATCTTATAATTTCGGCGGCACTTTTTTTCGTGTTTTTTTTTTTGTTTCAATTGCATAGATTTTGTTTTTGTATCTTGTGTGTCACATACATTTCTTGCCCCATGTACACAATGTTAGACACGGGCCGGTGAGATGTTTATGTAGTATTGTAGGCACACCCCGATGAGTGGCCGCGGTTTTATCATCTGCTGTGAAGGAAGGCTGAGTCGTGGCCACTCCGCAACCCATCCCCCATTTAGGATTTAGCGCCACGGGAACATCCCTGGGCGGTCCAAGCAGAGGTTCGGCGCGGCTCTGGCTTTAGTTTGTAGCCTGTAGGGTTTTCTATTTTCTAACCTTTCCTTTATGTAGTCAACTCAAATTTTGGATTACACATTTATTTCAAACAGAAAAATCACACTTTGATACTTAAAAGGAATGCAGGCACAACTCCAATGGTGTTTTTTGGAACTTCAAAACATCGTTAAGTATTTTTTGAGCCTGCCAAAGAACTGACATCTTACTCTAAATGGATACATCGGAAACAACATTTCACCAGTGATACATTGCGACGTTAGAAACGGTGGCAAAACTACAAGAATGGCTGGATATATAAAGAACCATATAAGCTCGTGTGAATAAAGAATTACTTTTGCACTTGTCTCCGCTATCGCATAACTTTCTTTGTTCACTGTAGCTGGAAGACAAATATCCCTTCAGTCCAAGCAGAAGATGACTTCCGGTAGGTTTTTGACGTGTTTTTATAGCCTCCGTTGCAGTTCTTTTCCCCGCGGCGTTTTTTTTTTTTCAATTTTTTTTTTGGGGGGGGGGCGCCGCGTATCTGCTTGGGATCTCGTATCCGCCGTCCCCCTGTGTCCGCTATAGACCCTGTATAGCGGACACAGGGGGACGGCGGATACGAGATCCCAAGCAGATACGCGGCGCCCCCCCCCCCCAAAAAAAAAAAAATTGAAAAAAAAAAAACGCCGCGGGGAAAAGGACTGCAACGGAGGCTAGTGACACAGGGGGACGGCGGATACGAGATCCCAAGCAGATACGCGGCGCCCCCCCCCCAAAAAAAAATTGAAAAAAAAAAAAACGCCGCGGGGAAAAGGACTGCAACGGAGGCTAGTGTTTTTAGGCGTTTTTGTCCAGCCAACTCAACCTGAAAATCAAATCAAAATCAAAAAGTACAAATCTTGACAAAAACGCCTAAAAATACGTCAAAAACCTGCCGGAACCCATCCTCTGCTTGGAGAGTAAAACATCCCCGCTTCAAGCCTGGAGGGGGACTCTGGCAGCCTGCGATATATGATACACTGACCAGATATGCTGTTCCGGTTCACATGCCCTGAAGCCCTGGTGGGATGTTTAGAAACACAGCGTGGTGCGTCGGCCGAGGTAGGGATTGGTCCAAGGGCCTGTTATCAATTAGTTTGTATTTACATTATGACGGTAAACGGTGTTGCAATATACAGAAAAATGCTTTCATAAGTCACCGTGTAGATTACAGGCCATGACATTGATCAAAACGTGATGAGGGATACTTCATACGTCGATATGCTAAAGACTGATCGAAAGCAAGCCGTCAATAATACGATATTGCCGATAATCCAATAGCCTCACGGGAGGCTGCAATCTACCTTCCAGTTAATTTGAATCAACCGCACTGTTCCCCACTTCACCAATGAGGACCGCCTGCATTCATTATCTCGCCAGACGCGGTGTTGTGCTTCATGCTATTTTGAAGCCGGTAGCTGTTAAAGTAAACATGGCCTTCCTTGCTAGCGAAACTTGATTCTTGTCTGTTCCCAAACTATGATCATTTCCCGTCGAAGGTAAAATACTACCAGTAACTATCTATAGTCGTGTGATACACAGATGAATGTGCTTCAATGTCTTTCATTAATTGTATTAGTTTTTGTTGAGTTGATAAAGAATTGTCTACCTACCTTCCCGTTTCTTTATCTGTTACATAATCTGATTTCATTGGGGTGACGGCCAAGTATCTCCTCATGAAAGACAAATTAGACCGATTAACGTGGACGTGTGATTTCCCGCACCCCTGGAGTGTACGTGTGGCCGCGCCGGTCAGTTTTGCTTGGTGGCTCCCTTGTTCCATGAAAACAAACAAGATAATTAATTGGAAGGGCGTGAGACACATGAGCCAAGAAAGGTTTCTCCACCCACGTGCTTCCGTCGACTCAAGGGCCGAAGAGGACGGTAATTCTGCACACCGAGCTTTCATTACTACTAGAAAGTGGCATGCAGCATAGAAACTTTTACACGTCACAAGTAGCCAATTTAAGCTACAAGCCACCCTACATATCTGTAAAGAAACTACTGTTTGCCGTTGCACCATGGTACCATGCCTGCGAGTTTCTGTTAGTAGATATAAGAACAAGTTGTGTTAGCGTTATTAACGTGCACTTTGCAGGTACTGTTAGTA
Organism: Branchiostoma lanceolatum; assembly: GCF_035083965.1. Classification (NCBI taxonomy): domain Eukaryota; kingdom Metazoa; phylum Chordata; class Leptocardii; order Amphioxiformes; family Branchiostomatidae; genus Branchiostoma; species Branchiostoma lanceolatum. The sequence goes on along the minus strand of NC_089729.1, from coordinate 2,175,440 downwards.
AAGCAAGTGACAATCATACTAATGCGTAACGAAGTTCATAGCTCAATTTTATTTAAAACTCTTGTTGAACTCTTTTTAACATATTTTGCTAAGAAATTTCGATATTTTTTGTCCTGGCTACGAAAAATCTCGATTTTTTTTTTCAAGATTGTTTCATATCAATCTGAAGAAACAAGTCTAGGACTTGTAAATGTTTTTTTGAAAGTCCTCATTGAAGATTTCAATTTGTTTAAGAATGATCGCGAGATTTTTGTAAGGTACAAATTGTAAACAAAAATCTCCCAACCTCTGAGAGGCCAGGCATTTCATGTTCCACTAAACGCAAAGAAATCAAAACCAAAAGCCCTTGCGCCAAAAAAATGGGGTCCTTTTAAGCACCATAGGGCCTTTTTGTCTGGACGCTATCTTTTACCCGGTGCCAAGTTGCAACCCGTGGGCCCTAGCTACAGCAGCGTTTAGATGTTGCAGTTTTTCCCCAGCATGATGAACCTCAGACGTCATTGAACTTCAATTGTTGAAAACTGTGCCGGGTACCCACACAACGCTGATGATAATCCGCGTGCTGAACACGTCAGATTACCGTTTTGAAACTATAGCGTGTGGCATGAAGCGTAGGTCTGCATTTGGTTGGTGTTTCATTTGTCACGTTATTCTTTCATCTCATATTCACTTGGATCATTGACCTACTATGATAATGATAACGTTTATTCCCTAGTCATGCCCTATCGGGCTTAGTGCAGACATTCAGATACAAGACATGTGGTAAAGTACATATAATGACACTGACAGGACTTCTAATACTAATCTAAAACAATGGTTCTAAAACTACACTAATTCATAGGTTCGGCTTCTTCTCGTGTCTTTGTGATGTTAGAAATATAGGTTGAGATGGATTTGTTTAATATTGTATGGTCCAAATGCATAAGTCAATACTAGACTTAGATTGAAAGTGTGGAAACGTTCCCATAATATAATATAATCAAACAGAACATTTCTATCGTTGCAATATAAACTACAATGAAGTGAACTTCATCTTCTACCAGACTACCTTATCTAAGTTACAAAATTGGCAAATTCTTTGCTCCAGAGGTGTGCGGTTGTGCCTTCCTGATTCGATAAGGAGTTTGTGACAGCTACTGAATTGTAAATAAATGTGACTTACCTTTGCTGTTAAGTCTTGATGATAGTTTTTCGGTCTACGTTTCTTACACTTATACAACTGTTGTTTGCCGGTGTACCCAGAGTTTCTGTTAGTAGCTATGGTGGTTGTGTCAGTGTAAATAACAGAGGCATTACAGTTGCTGCTTTTAGATGTTGCAATTTTCCCCCCAGTGGGTTGACCTGTGTGACGTTATATTCTCACTTCGCTGTGCTTGCGTGACTCCTCAACACAACTTACCGTGCTTGTGATAATTCATGTGTTGGTGTGAAGCATAGGTCGTATTTCTTTCGCATCTTCAACTTGTATTTGTGTCTTTATTGTCATCAATCAGTCACTTCTTAATCACATAGAAGCGTCACATGTACTGTTAGCAAGGCAATTGCCAATATGATGATGATGATCCACTGTATTCTGCAGCTCAGGTAATTGTAGAAACAAACTCTGGCTGGCTTCTTTCTTCATTTCTTTCCACTGTGTCTTTTTTTCTGCCAGCTGCCACAGCTCTCTGAGTTTCTTTGCAGTTTTCAGGTTTCCCATTCCTTTGTTTCTGAGGTCTGTTTTCATGACACTTAGTAGGTTTGTGCAATGTCTTCCTTTCCTAGCCTTGTATTTACATATTAACAGGTAAGGAAGTCCATAGCTACGTCGATGAGGTTAAACATCCAGGCAGTAAGATACGATTTTGTAAACAGACGCTTCAGACAATATCCGCGCTGCTATCGTCAGTGGTTGAACCAGAATTTGCAGTTTACCAGCTACTTATTCAAAACTCTGAATTCATATGTTAATGAGGTGAAGACAATTCTGAGATGATTCAATTGAAGACAAGTTCACCAGCTACTTATCCAAAACTCTGAATTCATATGTTAATAAGCTGAAGACAACTCTGAGCTGGTTTAATTGAAGACAAAGTCATGACAAGTCTGTAAATGAATAAGTCAATTGTTGTTCGAGTCCATAGCTCATTTGGAACTCTACTGGTCGAAGTGTCGAAACCCTGTTAGTCAAAACTTTACCCCAAATGATTTTTTCCATATCAGCTTTCGAAAATCTCGAGATTTTTGTATTACCTTGAAGATAAATATCGAGATTTTTGTTTCACTAAAAAAAAATATCGAGATTATCTTGGAAAATCTCGATATTTTTCTAGAAAATCTCGAAATTTTCCCAAAAAATTTCGAGATTTTTTGGAAAAAATTTGAAATAAAAAAAAATCTCGAAATTAATTTCGAGATTTTTTCATTTTCAATGAAGCATGAAAAGTCTCACTGGGGGGTATTATGATCCATCATGTAACAGAGAACCTTTCCACAAAATATCTGACCCATAGGTATAAAATGTGAGAGTCTAGAAGCACTAGTCCAAACCCAAATGCTCAGTCCAAATTTAATCTGCTCACTGTTCTTACTAATTGGGAGTAAAATGTGGGCTTGAATATGATTAAATTTTTAATGATAATATCAAATTGAATGTGAATCTAAGTACAAAGATGACAATAAACCTTGAAACTGGCTATGTGGCAAGTGCTCATTTTAGACGTGGAATACGTTAGAAAGTTGTTTGGCACGTTTTCCATGCGAAATCCGCAAGTTTCTAAAGAAAAAATTAGTCATAAGTTCCAAATAATTGGCCAAGTTTGTTAATATATATGATATAATCAATGACATACAGTTTTTACATCTCAAGAATCCAAGAACCAGGTTAGAAGATTAAGGAGCTGTAGACTCACCTTGACGAGGAAGCCGTAGTTCCGCTGGGAGGTTTTCTCCGACACCTCGTAACACGTGTCAAGGTCAATGGCCCCATCGTACGTCCCAGCCTGCAGATGAGGGGGGGGATCCAGATGCATGTAAATGTCAAGCAATCGATGACAATCTCTCTCTACATATTTTACATATGTAAAGCCAAATGTCTGATGATATGTGAGATGACTTAATAATGTTTCAAATCTTCAAATCTCTATTTGTTTCAACCAACATCGCAGAAGAACATCTAATTCATACAGATCTGAATTACGTTGATCTTACACAACTGTTTAATAGTACATGACTTTGTATGCTTGTTCACAAAAACTGGGAAATCCGGGAAGACGAAAGAAGACGACGACGACATGCAGCCGACTCAACCATTCAAACTCTAGCCAATGAACTTTGAACTTTGACTAATTGAACTGTTTCTCGAACTTTTGCGATGTATGTTTCGATCGTTTGAATAGTTTTTTTTACTAATTTTTTCTGTAAGTTGTTGAAATTTTGTTAACGCAGTACTATGTCATAGTCTTTATAGACTGACTGACTATATATATATATGTTTGTGCAGAGAAACTTAGAAGCCAAACCTCCTCTGCCTTGGCATCCTTGTAGTAGCGCAGACCGTGTCCAGACAGCACGAACCAGTGTTTGGTCCACTCCTGAACATACGGCAAAGCACAAACACACAATAAACACAGAATTCTGCAAGCCATCCTCAGAATTCTGCAAGCCATCTGCAGAATTCTGCAAGCCATCTTCAGAATTCTGCAAGCCATCTTCAGAATTCTGCAAGCCATCTTCAGATTTCTGCAAGCCATCTTCAGAATTCTGCAAGTCATCTGCAGAATTCTGCAAGCCATCTGCAGAATTCTGCACCCACAATGCAGAATTGTCCAACCAAATACAAAATGTGGAACGATATGTAATGATACATAATGAGATATAAAAAACATCATACAAATTGAATCATACAATTGGGAAATAAGAACACAATGTCAAAGGCACACTTGGCTTCCAAAAAAAGCTCATTAAAGTTTGCCTCGAACAAGATTATATCTAAATTATTTTATTTAAAAACAAAGAAGAATTATATTGATTCATTGACTTGTGGTCCTACACACTCTCCACCATCATGATACTTATTGTATAAATTTCTGACTAAAATATATATTAAAAATATAAGATAGGGCTTGAAATAAATTCTTCAGCCTTCTACAAAAGGCAATTCATGATGCCTGATGGTAACCTTCATTCCTTTTTAGAAGCAGAGTCAATGTTGTGTGAATAAGGAGCTGACATTTTACAAGTACGGCGTCTTGGCAAAGATGAAACTGAAACCAGAACTGACCTTTTCTGTTGAGCCCTGCACGTTCAGCCAGCCTTTCTTCAGATTTAACAACTCAGGCTGGAATAAAACAAACACACTGTTAAATAACTGTCATTTATGTTCATTTCTTTACTGGCAAATGTTACTAAATACATTACACTGACTGTATTTTAAGTAGCTACATATACTTTTCGAGAGTCAACAGTTGGGGATGGACAGGAAGACATTAACTTAATAGACAATGACAATCTATTATCTACACATCACTAGTTTGAATACTAACTAATCATTTTATAGCAACAGCTGATTCAGAAGTTGCACATTAAAACTAATTATGAGTCTCAAAACAAAATAATTTTATAGATAAATACAGGAAGCCATGAAGCACAGTCATGTTATAATAAAAAGTTAACTTTTGTATTGAGATCTTGCTTGAAGAGTGCTTGCTTGCTTATCTTACAGGAAAGGCGAACCAAATTTCTAAAATTCCCCCTTGCAAAACAAGCATCAGAACTTGTGTTTTTATCTCATTGTCCATAAGATAACATTTTGTTCAGATTCAAAACTAAGGCTGGAAAGAAAACAACACATGCTGTTTGATAAATCTCACCAAAGTAACTGAAGAAACACATGATTATGTAACTTAAATGAGTCTCAAAAGGAAGTTAATACTTTTGATAAGACCACATGCTGAGCCAAATTTAAAACAAAACAAGATACCGTATGACAGAACTGTAAAAAAATTGCACCTAAAAACACCTAAAATCGCCCATGATTATTGCAAAATAGGCTATTTCTAAATTCAGGCTATCATTGATTATTTTAATAATTATTGTAATCTGTAAAATAACATCTCAGAAAAATGCTATCACGAATGATGCAGCAGCAAATTCACATTTTTGTACTTTCAAAAAAATTAGCACCTTGAAAATACATTTCAGCTATTGTACAAAGTCATGTAATGTACATGTACATGTACTACTGTAACATGTAGTACAGTAGTTAGTAATCCGCGTGTATCAATTTGAAAATGCGACATCACAGTCTTAGCATTTAGTAACATCGGCCACTTCATATATTTGGAAATCCGATATCAATAACTTCATGTCGTTTATCTGCTAAGACGTTCCAAATATAATTCTAAACACACGCTATCTTATCAACCGTGGTCCCAGTGCACGTATCTATATCTACCGCCATTTGATTCAAAGGCAAACTGTCAACACACACACAGCGTTGACATCTGTGCAACTGTCGGCAAACAACCCCAGCAAACCTCACCTCTCCTTCTCCTGCTCTCTTGGGACTGATAGAGTCTGTCATTGCCTCGAAGCGGAGGAAACGCCACAGAAACCGTCCCTATAAAATCCCCACCAAACCACGGAAACCACTGAGAGGCCCTCCCCACGGCTAAAGTCAGACCTCACCACCACATATATCATAACCTGTCCGCTCAAAATAGAATCCCTGAATTCAGGGCAGCTGCACTTAACAAGGGATCATGTTGGGCAAAAGTGTGTCTGCAATGTGACCTGACCTACCCCCTGGAAACGTGGCACGGGCCAGCTGCTTCCACACTGACATCTCGGGTTGGACAGTACCATTGAGCGATGGGGGGTTAGATAAGAAAATAAATGTACATATGCTAGTAGGGTGAAACATATAGAGTCAAGTATTATAAAATTAATCTTATTCAAAGTGTCCCTGACTGAATGTAGAACACAAGGAATTACCGGTGTGTTTGTAACAAAAAGTATGGGCATTTCTTAGCATACAAAGATGTCAAAATTATCAAAGGATACAAATGCATCAGAAGTTGTCTAATATTTCCTTCAAAAAGATTATGGCACATGAGTCACTGTACTCTGGAGTGCAAAGAGTGGCTTCCACTGCATCCTTAAATTCTACTCAGATCTCCTAATTAAATGCCAATATGCTATATTTTCTTATCATATGTCACTAATACAGCACAAATTAGAAACTAGTCTCTTTAGTGTGTTTGGTACATTTTCGATGCCTGTGACATGATTCCAATCTGACAAACCCGCCTACGTGAAGAATGAACCTGTCCGCTATGACCTTTTCCTCAGTCTGCATTATTAGAACCACACAGCTGAGACCTTTCTTTGAAATATCAAACATTTCAACTTATTTTGAATCTAACTGGGAGGAAGAACGAGAGATAAGGGCAACGAAAAAGATAGAGGGATGATATAAGAGAATGGATCGGCATAACATTAAATGAAACACTAACTTACATGTTTGTATAAGAAATACAGAAAACCGAGAAGGGTGGAGAAAACTGCCAGATCTTCTGTGGTGCCAAACAGTCAAATATAAAATGAGACTCTACCATCAAATACCTAACACTACAAGGCCACACCAATTTACTTTCTTGTTTAACGGAATTAACAAAAAATTTAAAAAAAATGCTAGATTGGAAAAACAACATTGAAAACAGAAACTCAGAGGAAAGTTTGTACTTTGGTGCACACAGTTTCAGGGAGTGAACAGGGTCAGGTGCAAGTTTTCACCCCAGCCTTCTGTTTTCATGATGATTTTTTTTGCTAGAATTGAAAATAAAAATCCGTTAACCAATAAATTAAATTGGTGTGGCCTAACCCTCTCTGTTGTAACCGATAGAGAATGGGGTGCCAAACAGCTAAATCATTATGCTGTGGGTTAAGATCTGTCCAGAAATGAACACTCTGCCTTTTTCTCTTTCCATGGACGTGAAGCTGATTTGATTTGGTAAAATCTATAGTAAGGTCTTGCATTGTTTTATAATCGGAGCCCACCAACTGCTTGACCTATCTGGGATATAAAACATCTGAAGGTCCCCTTGTTCTGACTCTAACATCAAATATCTAATATCATATCTGTCAAATCTTGAGGAGTCTGCCCTTTCCACCATCATGAAGGTGAAGCTAATTTGATTTACTCAACTGAAGGTTTTGCATTTTTCATAATCTGCCGACTGTGACAGTAGGAAGGTCATGTAAGAAAAAAGAAATGACACTGAACTAGAACTTAAGATGACACCTCGCAAGCTGTAATAAGTGGAGGTTGGGAGCAGCCTGGAATCCACATGCATCCTATCCCAGCTCCGGTTCACTCTTTTGATTGCATGCAAGCAGACCCTGACTTTCCCAGCTTTGATTTTTCAAAACTTATGGTCAGCTGGTGCAGAAAACTAAAACTAGTACTTAGTGAGGCAACCTTGTTGACCAACTCCCAACCATGGTCTTGAGAAGGTTGGGAGGCCATGGTCGGCTATGTGTGACAGGCGCTTAACTCCCAACCATGGTCTGGAGAAGGTCGGGAGGCCATGGTCAGCTATGTGTGACACAGGCATAATGTCAATGTCATACAGTACAATATAAATGCCGCCTGTGCTACCCCCTCCCCCCATCACCAGTTGAAACCTGACACCCGGCAGACATTGGTGTAGGTCATTACTGGATAAGGACAGGTTCCATTTGAACTGACTACATCACAAACACAGCCCTTCCCCTACAGGCTGGTGTGAATACATACAATGTACATGTATCTGCTGCCTGTGCCGCCCCCCTCCCCCATATGTCACCAGTTGAAAGCTGACTCCCAACAGACATTGTAAAGGTTAAATAAGGTAAAGCTAGTCCATTAGTCTTCCACTGCCTTTTATACTCCTTCAATGATTGTAAAATCCCATTGTCATCCCATACTACTAGCACTACACCATATTTTATAAGATAGACTAATCTAAGCCTAATGGAATATTATCTATGTACCAGTGAATGCCATACTTTGTACCTTGTACAATTGTTGTGCAATGAAGTTATTATGTACCTCCCCGACCAAAGTCAGGTACCCATTTTACACCTGGGTGGAGTGAGAGAAGTCGTGTGAAGCGCCTTTCGCAAGGGCACACATCAGTGGCAATTGTCAATGGGATTCGAACCCAGGACCCAGGCCAAACATCCCAACCAGTACGCCAACACAACGCCACATTAGGGTACGTCAATGCCAGATATAGACATTGGTAGTATTTGAAGGGACTACTTGACAAACACATCTCCTCCCCTCAGGCTGGTGTGAGTACATTCCTGCCTGCCGCCACGGTTAACATGTGCACACAATACTGTTGGACCAGGCAGGGTTACAAAACACTGCTAACGCTAAAATTTAGGCTGTACCAATTTAGTTCCTAGGTTCTTAAACATCAAGATTAAGTTATTTGGAATTGGAGTTTCTTTTAACACAACCAGGATTCTCACCGGCTGACGTTTCGGTGTCTATCAGTATTCGTTCTCGCCGCAAAAGCGCCACCTGCATCGGCTACTTACATGTATAGCAGCGAGAAGCAGTACTCCAGTCAGAAGCTCCGAAGATGGTGTCTGATAGACACCCTAACGTCAGCAGGTGAGATTCCTGGTTGTGTTAAAGGAAACTCCAAATATCCTTTGTTCTACCAACCTGATGAAATTATTTTCGGAATCAAGATTAAGTGAAGGGATGATACGAAAATTGCTGGCTGGGAGGAAGACCTGTATCTGACTGTTAGTATTTCACTTCGAATCCTGAAACTGTGTGTACAACTACAAGGGTGTATAGTCACAGTAGTTGTATGATGTATCCATTACTTGATTATACTGCTGCCGGGGTTTCTGATACAAGGGTGGGCAGCAGTTGGCTAGTCTTCACACCACTCAAGGGTGTTACGGGTGAAAATTATTCAGATCATTCTCCCAGTCTTCTGTTTTTAATGTCAACCAAGGGAATGACTTTTAAGCGTTAAATATGTATACACCTCAAACATATTTATGTTTCGCCAACGAAACATATTGTTTTTTGTCATGTTTCTTCTCCTCCTTCTCCTTCTCCTGTCAAATCTTCAAATCGTTTCTTCTCGGTCGTCCGTGAACCAAATTGGCTGAAATTTGGTATGCAGGTAGAGTAAGAGTATACCGCTAGACCCTTTTTTAATTTTGTTGATATAAGTTTTTAAAATCATTTTATCGAGGTTTTTTGGTCATTTTCAGACAAAAGTCGCACTATATGGCCTCCAGTGCCGTGGTGTTGGAACCTAAGGACCTGAAACTTGGTTTAGTTGTGCATTGGATCCCAGTATTTTTTTGGGCATACACTACTTCAAAATTACTTGTTTTGCGATTTTTTCATGGAATTTTTGGTTATTTTGTCTCCCGCGGCACGGGCGGCGTTTCAAAGGCAAACAATAGGCGGGCTGCACCTGGGCGCGCTGCATGGGTACTCAACTGTATAAGTGATTGTGTGGTTGGTCAGCTCTGAGCCAATGAGGAAGCTCGTTGTATATACGCGTTCGGCCTGCGAGCACGCGGTCCCCACATGACAACGACTCGTAGTTCCAAATTCAGTGGTAAGTTTTGCTTCTCGTTGGTGAAATACAGCGATGTAAATTTTTGTATCGAGTAGGAAATATTGCGGTGATGTTTTGGTTCAATACCACACAGTTTCCAAAGGATGGTAGCGGGGGAATTTGTGTGTGTTACAGTTTCACGGTTACCGGATAGCTTGTAACGAAAGAGATTTGCGGTGCGTTTAGAAAAAAATTGTGAAATTTTTGCAAAGCCTGAGTTGTGTTACAGTTTCACGGTAGCTTGCAATTGGGTTACGCCTTCAGTCGCCCAGTTTCGTAGCACTATGATAGTGCTAATGCATAAGGCTGCAAGTAAAAGAAGCCCTCCAACAGTCGCCGCGGCTACCAGTTTTGGAAATTTTCAGCATCTGAATATAAAAAGTAATTAGCACTACCCAAAATACTAACTCCAACCAATGAGGTTTTATATATGAACCTCCTTGCTCCAACTTCCTTGCTCCTGACAGATGGAATCTCACAAGAATCACACAAGACGGCTTGCAATCGCTGTTCACGTGGATATGATTTAAACAATATTTTGAGGGCAGAATTTTTGTTTGTTGTTTGTTCATGGCAGATTAGATGCCCGGTTTGGTAGAAAATGATGATTAAAAAACGCAACTTAAAAACAGTGTCATACAACGCCGAAAAGATATGGAAAACCACACCTCGGGAACAACGTAAACCAAAGGTCAATGAACCCTACTGTAGGAATAAAAAACATTGACGGGAAGCGACGCAGCAAGGACCTGCAACACCAGAATTGCGGTTGATTTGGTCAAAGATTCAGTTTATCTGTTGTAACAAGAAAAAATTAAGCAGTTGAATAATCGGATTAGTTTTATTTTCTGTGTTGAATTCTACAATTCCATAACATAGATTATGTGACGCGTCTTGGCCGATTTAAAAGCGAACATGTCGCCATGAACAGGGATGATCCAATTACCAGCAACCAATCAGCGAGAAGAATACGTTATGCCATTGGTCACCGAAGAAACCGACATTCATCCGGGGAGATGCTTACCCAGGTGGCGTGCGTCGCTAATTAATTTGCCAGAACATAGGGTTTTACGTGTGCATTGAATAAATGTTACGGCAACCTTTATGACTGACGGGCTGGAATTTTCGCTGAACATTTTATTTTTGTTTTGTCTTCTTACAAAAGCCGTCACAATTTCTACTACAGTTAGAATATACATGTAATTTTCTTGTTAGAATAAAGGTAAGCCTGGCAAACTGACAAAATGGGCTGTCCCAATTTTTTGTTTTTGTAGTTATTTCATTATATTTCAATTTACCCAGGTATTATTTTGGGACAGCCCATTTTTGCATGGGGAGGGGTATTGGCGAAACATGCTGTATTTGCTCAGGGGCAAATGACGGCCTTTCTAGTTCTATCAGCTTTACGTGTACTTACTGAGATGTTGTCGGTGTATCGCACTTCCGGTCCGAGAGACCGCGCTCTGCGCTGGGCGGCCTGCATGGCGGCGTTGCGCCGTCGCATCGAGGGAGGCTCCTGGGAAGAAAATGAAGTGATAAAACGTGTGAGCTAAGACGTGTGGTTCTTTCTTGTACAGGTACCATGGCTGCTCAACTGTCAAAGTTCAGCAAATCTACATCTTATGTAATACAATACAGTTACACTTTCACACAGGGCTACCTCCACAAGTTACCCTAATGGAATTATAGTACAGCATTTCTACTTGAAGCAAAGATGGCTCGGCAACTTTAGAAATATTCTGGTTTTATAACCTACCATGCATGTCTTATCCACATTATCAAAGGCCCTATGTATTAGGAATATACAAAATGTTACATGTATATATAATTATAAACAGTATATAAACAGCCAGGCTGCAAATCCTACAACATGAAGATAGCAGTTGAAGACGAAGATGAAAATCTAAATCAGATACATCGAATTCTAATTTCACACCCTTCCATAATGTAAGAATTTGTCTCACTCAATCACTCAAAATCTTAATAAACCAAAATCTTATCTTTTAACAAGATTAATGATGCGGCAGCAAGGTACATTAGTATATGTGTACATCATAGATAGAATCTAATGACTGAATGTCACTTTTGACAAATGCACAGTTCCATATCTGATTAATGATATCACAACTGCAATAAGTCAAAATTTCATCTCCCAAATATCTGTCTACCAGGCATATCTTCCATTCTACTCCACTTTCACACCAGTTAACAGTAATACAGAGTGACTTGTTTCAACATGTCTAGCTTAATGCATCAATTCAACACACACACAAATCTGGAAATATCCTATATTCAACATTCATCTACAACTGTTACAGCTACTTCTACATCTAGACTCATATATTGTAAGTAGCAAATATCTGACTGTTACTCAAAGAGGGCCTGCATGGGGGGTCCCGACAACGCTCTACGCTAAATTCAGAGGGCCGGCTACGTAGTACGCTTAATTCAGAAAGCCTCCCTACGCTCTACGCTAAATTCAGAAAGCCCCCCCTACGCTCTACGCTAAATTATGGAGTGGTCGGCAACGCTCTACGTAAAATTAAAACGGTCGATTACGCTCTACGTAAAAGGGGCATGCAGGCCCTCCTCAAACCAGCTACTAAACCAAATTACAAGCAAAACTCTGCCCCTACATTCTTAGCCTCAAAACACACACAGCAGTACAGAAATCCTACACTTGTCCCCTGTTGCAAGATCAGAAACCTAAAAATATAGTTCCCAGTTCCTACAACCATGAATGGGGAAGCCAGAATAAACCGTGCCGAACACCAAGCTTCAAAACACTGCCTCAGACTGGTACAAACAACTTAGCCTTCCACACAGAAGGATCTTGTCCGTAAAGTAAAATAGACTACCATTTAAAAAGATCCACAGACTGGCATTTGCTAAGACAAAATCAGCCACAGCCAACAGAGCTGCATATACTGGTACGAGTGTGTGAACCTTCCACATAGATTAGAAAGCTCAGATCTTGTCTGAATAGGCTATCGTAACTAATAGAATATTACCATTTCAAGCAACATACAGACTGCTATACACTGTCATGTACATGTACACCCTTCTTGCTAGGACAAAGTCAGCCACACCAAACTCAAACTGCAAACACTTTCATGCTGGTTCCACATACATGTAGAAAGCTCAGATCTTGTTCCTCTACTCGTATACCCTTTTCTAACATCGTATAAAACAGTTACCATTTTCAAACAACCTGCCGACTGCTAACCTCCTTGCTAGGACAAAGTCAGCAATACCAAACTCAAACTGCAAACACTCTCATACTGGTACCACATAGAAAGCTCAGATCTTGTTCCTCTACTCGTAACCTTTTGTAACATATAAAACATTACCATTTTCAACAACCTGGTAGTGCAGACTGCTAACCTCCTGTTCGCCGACCACTACGACCAGTCTCAAACACTCGTACTAACAGCTTCAAACACTGAGCTTCAAACACTGTATCTCAGACAAAGAAAGCTCCAATCTGGTCCCAGTTGGCTCCTGTGATTGTCTGTGTGCGTAGGTTATCCCCCCAGAGCCATGTGTGCCTCAGCTGTGGACTTTACACAAAGGAAACTCAACTCCTCTCGGTCAACAAAACAAGGCTGTGAAGTCATCGCTTAAGAAGTCTTCTGGGACCAGCCTTCCTTCAGACATGCCAAAGTTCTGAAGGCTTCTTTGCTCAAAGCCTTGAAGGGGCTCGGGTTTCAAAGATTTGGGACGGGCCTCTGTCATCTTTTGTAGGGGACTTCCTGTCAGAAGGCCGGTTACGTTGTACCTTTGCCAAGAAGATCAAATGTTTCGGTGCGTACCTGCGTGCGTCTGTCTGTCTGTCTGTCTGTCTATCTGTCTGTCTGTGGGCAGCATAAGTCGAGAAGTCGAGGATAAATCTTTGTGATAATTGTGGTATGCTGTAGGTGTTGGCTAAAGGAAGAAACACTTAGATTTTGGGCCCCCTAGCAGCTTTCAATGTCAGTATTACATGTACTTTCTGTTGGAGACAATTATAGCTTTTGGTAATAAATATTGGGTCTGTGGATCTAGACAATCATCTGTATTTTGGCCACTTTCAATGTTTGTCCCACACAATGTACATGTATATTTTACATACCTCAGGGAATGACAAAGCAAGACATGGCAGACTTCACCCCCTTACCCATACTACTTTGCGATCCACACTCCCAGAAACAAAAAGAGCAGCACCAGGGATGCTTGCCAAGATGCAGCATTTTGTATCATAAACAACTGAGAATCTCAGGAACACAGACAGACACGCAAACAGACATGCAAAAAACACTGCTTCGCCCCCTCCAAGTAAAAACTACAGATTAAAAATCCAAAGCAGAATTCAGATGCTTGTTTCGTCTGTGCAGCAACTTGACCTTGCATTGTAAGTCGACCTTGCAGTTCTCCCCTGACACTGTTTACGCGGGGAATACCACGGCCTCTTCCCCTCCGGCCATGTCAACACAACTTCCAAACGACCTTCTGTAGCAAAGAGCTACTAAAGAAACCTTCAAGGTCAACACAGCTTCTTGTGTTTATGAAGGGCTTCTTCAGCTAATATAAAGTTTATATCAACAATGGCACTGGAATACAAAAAGTGCTGATAACCATGATAGGTATTATTTCATGAACAAAACTTTTAAAGACATAAAAGAAACTTTCAAGGTCATTACAGCTTCTTATAATAATTTATCTAGACAATAAGTTAAAGGTACCGTATACGTACCTCTCTACTTTCTTTAAGTTAAACATAGAATTTCAAGAATCCTTCAAGGTCATATAACAGCTTCTTAGTAAAATTTAGATATAAATGAAAACTTAAAGGGGCATATTGTGACATGAACATAAAACAAAATTCTTTGTTTTTGATTATTTTACCTTTACCCAGCTTCTTAGTAAAATTTAGATATAAATGAAAACTTAAAGGGGCATATTGTGACATGAACATAAAACAAAATTCTTTGTTTTTGATTATTTTTCTACATCATTAGTTGAATCTACCTTATTGCACTGCACAGCAATATTCATCACGTATTGATGCGACTTTGTAGTATCGTGCGAACGTCGTAAAAAAAATTATATAGACAATCCCCACCACCACTTGACTTGTCCGCCATTTTGTCGAACCATCGCCGAACACGCGATCGAACGTGCGACGTTCTGAAGTTTGATCACTTGTGGTGATTTTCCTATGACGCTCGATCTCCGACCGTAACGGTCTATTCGGATTTTTCGTAGCGTTCTACGCTGGCTTATTTGCATATTAACTTGCGGGACGCAAGTTAATACGTAAATGAACCAGATTTTACACGTTTTGCGTTTTTCGTCGTTTATTAATGGTGGAAATGTTACGAAATGACGGGAATATATTGGAAATAAGTAAGAAATAAGTTACAAATGTGATTCTTAGTGTACATGTAGATCTTTCAAATTCTCACTATTTGTAGTTTTTGCCCACCAGATTCTACAATATGCCCCTTTAAGGTACTGTACCTCTGTGCTTTCTTTCAAATAAAAAAAGAATTTCAAGGAGTTTTAACCTTCACGGTCATAACAGCTTCTTATTTAGACATTGAAGAAAAGGTTTAAATTAAACAAGGGATTTAACAAACCTTCAAGGTCATAACAGCTTCTATATATTACTAGAACTAATAAACAATAAGGAAAAGGTACCATGATACCTTTCTGCTTTCTTTCACATATACAAAGAAATTTAAGGAGTTTTAACTTTCAAGGTCATAACAGTTCTTAATTAGACAATAAGTAAAAGTTAGCCTACCTCTCTGCTTTCTTTCCTCCCTCTTCTCTCGCTCCTTCCCTCCCTCACCTGTTCCCTCGGCCAGTCAGGCTCCAGAGCCTCCAGCTGATCATAGAGTCTTAAGATGGGCTTGGGTTTCTCTCCAAGGAGCTTCTCAAAGTCTTCCACGCCAAGACTCTTTGGTCGCTGCTTGTCTGGGGAGGACGCTGCGCTGTCTGGTTTCTTCTCCACCGCAGGCGGTTCTGAGACTGGCTCCTGGGGAGCCACCTCGGGTTCAGACTCTGAGGAGTCTTCTTCCTCGGAAGACGTACCTTCTTCGTCGTCGTCTTCTTCTGCGTCTTGAGAAGTTGCTCCGGACTCGGAGGGGAAGTCCGTGGCTTCGTAGCGCTTGGCCTTTGGCACGTCGGCGATTTTGGCGTAAGAGTCGCTCGTTTTCCGCCTGCGTCTCTCGTCTCTGATGTCCGTGCTGCTGAACGTTTCGTACATCGTCCCCGCTTTCCTCGATGCCTCGTCACTCGAGTCCTCGCTAGGGGTTTTCCCCTGCTGTTCCTCGGGACTCTGAGACTTGGAAGTCCCCCTGGAGGAACCCCCGACAGAGCCTTTCCTGTCCGGCTGCTTGGAAGACATTGTGTTGTACCTTTCGAGGTTCGTTTCCTTCCGCTGACCCTTCAGGTCCCCGTTAACGTTCTTCGTGTCCTTGTCCGCTTTCTGAGGCAGTATCGTTGGCGGTTGAGAAGTCACGGTCGTCGGGGACAACGGTTCCCTTGGCGACGTCCCTACCTCGGAATCCTTCTCCTTCTCCGGTTGACCGGGGACGTCCTGTATCCATGGAAACGACGGAATTTTTTGTACAGTCGGAAAAGTGAGACTGACGACGGTGACCCTGGTCGGTTGTCGAGGCCTGGCCTTCGGAGGGCGGACAGGAAACAAGACAAACGTGCAAGGAGCTAAGCTAAGCTACGCAGCAGCCCGTCTAGCAATGATCTAGCAACACTGCAGGGAGATGGGCTAGGAAGCTAGCGCTAGTCAGTAGTAGAGTTACCTTTTCCTTACTGGAAAATGTCAGGACTTGGTGTTGCTGGCACAAGGAAAGTAAGCAGTTTTGGAGGTTTTAGTTTTCTTCAGTTTTGGAGGTTTTACTTTTCTTTGACGTAACCCTTTTGCTAAAACTAGTCAGTAGGAGAGTTACTGCAGCATCATTACAGGAAAACTTATTCAGAACTAGCAGTTTGGGTCAGTTTTTTCACAAGAAAAAGTAGTATTTGAAGGTGTAAACTTCTTTTTTTGATCACCACAACCAATTCAAATCACTAATTTTTACTTCAGTTGGTTTGTTGGTTGGTTTGTTAGTTCATAAATTTGTATTTCTTTGTGAACTATGAATGGACTTCCATTTCTTTGTTTTCAGCCAGTTTTGGCCTGGGAAAGAAATTGTATTTCAGAAAATGATTTTGATCTGGGATCCAAGAATTTACTAAAAGATTCACTGTAAACATCATATTTTCTTGGCCAAATTCAACTCAGGGAAAGTCTGTATTTTGATGTTGTACCCAGCATTTACCAGTAAGAAAAAACCCCAGATAAAACAAGGAAAGATGAACTAGCTCCATAGCCGATCTCCCATGCAACATGCTGTATCATTTTATTAATCAGTTTACATCGATCTACAACGTTAGTAATTTTTCTCATCAATCAGCGAAACATCAGAAAAAAAGGAAACACAAATCAAAAGAAGACATAAAACGGGTTGATTGGAATCGAGGGAGCAAAAGCAAGGAAGGCAGCAAGCAAAGCTTAAGTCCTGACTGACTGTGTTTTTTATAGGATACAAACTAATGTATGGACATTCAAATCTAAGTTATCCAAGAAATATGAAGGTTTGGCAAATTGAAATGTTTGTTTTACTACCTATACTTGGCAATAAGATCTTTTGTTTATTTTGGAAAATAAGTACATTATAAAAAAATTAGTAAAATATTTTAATTAACAATGCTGTTTTTAGTTATTTATACATGTAGTAGTATGGACAGAGTGCCATGAAGTGAAATTAACCAACCAAATCTGGAGGAGCTTTTTCTCCAAGTTACATGAAGGAGACAAAGCACTTTCAAAATGGTAAAACTGGAAAATATTCTGGAGATGCCAATCTGTATGATATCAGCATTACTGTATCATATTTTCTTGAAGCACATTTCTGTCATGATTTCATAGTTTGGGTATTTCAAAAGAGCACAGAAACAAGCCACACGAGGAGTCCTTTGTATATTGGGACCAACCAAAAATCAGCGCCCAGATTTTCAACAAGTTCTCACCACACAACGACATCGCATCTTTGCTCCATGAAGGTCGATATGTACAGAAAAGTTTTTAAACTATGTACAGAAAGGACTAGAAATTTGAATGTTATCTTCGAACATTCTAAAATTGCTTTGTGCTCCTTTAATTCCTTTATCAATCAGAAGGTACAATGCCATAAAGCCGGCGTCACAATCATGCGAGCATCGGCTAACTTTGTAGAGCGTCGACCATATTTTCCAATGAAAATCTCGGGCTACGTCCTTCGAAAACTAAAAATCCCCCATGAGATGGATCTCTTGGACATGGAGGAAGTCAGTAGCGACTAACCTGGTAAAAGGCCAATATCTGGATCAACTTTTATTTCTAAAAATCGCACAAAGCCCGCGTAATCGACAGGACGTCGGCAGCCGAAAATGCACATTTGAAGCTCGCCAACACATCGGCCGAGCTGAATTTCTTATTTGTGACGGGGGTTTAATGACATAATGTAAGCTTGCAGTATTTAGGCCTGCTTTAATGCAAACACGAGAAACTGCAAGAGAAACTCAGACAGAAAGGGTTAGTCTGCCACAACTCATCTTTCCTCCATCTAATGTATCTTTTTGATCCACTTTAATTGGCCACATTTCATAAATTCATCAATTTTGTAACAACAACTTTGGGATTAGAAGAAGCTGCTATGGAATCTGCCCCACACACAAAAAAAGTTTGAAATTCTAGAGGGATTTCGATAGGGCTGGAATACAGCTATGGAATTTGCCCTACAAAAATTGGTTTGAAATTCAAAAGGGATTTTGATTGGGCTTACATACAATGTACACTATAAGGCCACACCAATTTAATTTCTTGGTTAACGGATTTTTATTTAAAAAAAAAAAAATTTTAGAAAAGAAAAAAATCATGAAAATAGAAGGCTGGCCCAGCCTTCTGTTTTCATGAATCTTGTTGTTTCTAAATTTTTTCTTTTTTTGGGAAAATGAAAATCCGTTAACCAAGAAATTGAATTGGTGTGGCCTAAGTGGACAGTAGTGGCCTGTGTGGCCCATGGGCTAAAGCAGCAGAGAAGGGACCGCCCCTGTAAAACCAATAGGTGTGGAAAAGACTTAATCTCAAATCTAAATAAGTGGACCTGTGGCAGGGGAGAGCTGGTTAGTTATTTATACTGATAGAAGAGAGAGAAGAGAAGAGAGCATTTTACTGAGAAAAAAAGGGGGGCGGGAGTAGAAGGGAAATAGAATAAAAACAGACAGGACAGATGTCACGGTGAAGGACATAGGTGTGAATGAACACGGAGAAAAAAAACATGAGCAAAGGGTGACTCTGATCAAAAACATATCATCACAAAAGAAATATAAATACACTGAGTCTTGAAGAATGATACAACAGTGTCATATTATGTAGAATTTGCCTTTTTTTTTACTGACAATGAATGAAAAATTGAAATTTTACAAGGTGGTGGCTAAATTGTACAATTAACCTAATAATGTCTATATTTCTACAATCTAAAAAAATAACTAATAATGTTTAAACAGATTGACAATTTCAATTTCGGCCAGAACAAAATTGCAGTCTAACCTGCGCTCAGCAAGCACTCCAGTAGTCAGAGAGACTTACATGAACACGTATGAACAATGGTTGGTGAGGACAGGTGGTTATTCAGGACAGGGTTGGGTTAACCACATGTATTACATGTTATATAAAACTGGATAGGACCGTTTTAGTGTGGCTTGTCACTGGAGGTTGTTTGCTATAAACTAGTTCACGGTTGTAACTACAAATGTGCAGTGTCAAAGGTGAAGGCCCCCGGCTTGTAAACAGTGCTTGTCTCGACATTGTCTCGATCTGCATAATAACCCCACGACGGGTTTATTTACGTCTCGGGGGCCTTTACCTTTGACACTGCACATGCGTATTAGCAACCGTGAACTAGCTTATACCAGGTAGTTGCCTCACCAGGTTTGACTGCAATTTCTTTTCAAAAATGTTTCTGACAATTTCATGTATAAAACTACCATGTTTCTAACAGTTTCAGGAGCAAGTTGTTGTTTTTCATCTTACTTTCTGGTGTTCCTTCTTTCTAACAATTTTATATGTTTTTCTTAATTTCTGGATTCTCTGGTTTTCCTCATTGCCTTAAAACTAAATTTTTTTTTGTCAAAATTTTTTTTTTTTTCAGGAGAATTTGTAGCCAAATGAGTTTTTTCTGGGCTTACTTTCTGGTTCTCCTTGTCCTCCTCGTCGCTGGTTTTCTCCTGCCCAGACAGTGCGGTGCCGCCCTCCAGTGGCCGGTCCAGGTCCGGGCTGTCAGCCTTGCGGCCGGGGATGGTGAAGTTCCGCTTGTTCTTCATCTTCTTACTGCGCGGGTAGATCACAAGCACCTCGTACCACCTGCAGGGGAGGAAACACAGCAGGAAGTTGAAAATTTACTGAGTAACTGATATACTAATATATTTTCAATTTGATTTGGGTAAGGACTAGGTATCAATCAATCAATCAATCAACCTCCAGGATGTTCTGTTTTCATCCAGAGCCCTCCAGTCGGCTCTGCTGACTCCCAGAGTGTCCTGCTAATTCCTTCGACTCAGGCACTTGGCTTGGTGGTGATTCTCATGTTTGGTGTCCTATTTACCCATGGAAAACACCTAGTTGATAAAAAACCGATGACAAAGGACGATACGAGGCATTTCGTAACGCCCAAAAATCCTTCTTTTCCCGACATGACCGTTACCGGCAGTATGCACGGCACCGCTGTTCACGGAACAATGACATCATGGCCAGCAGATTGGACCGGGCCGGTGCCATGCACGCAAGGGGTTTCGGCACCGCTATTAATAAGCTATCATTATGATGAGCGTTGGAAATGCCAGGATTGTGAACATAGATATCTTATTCATCATATATTTGTCTACCAGCATTGTACATGCGTTCCTATTTGCTTCTTACGTACTCACTAGATATCGTAATTCTAGCCAGATTTACCAGCTAAAATCAGACGATAAACGTGCTAAACCTTCCATTAAAACGACTATGACGTATCTTCAGTGTAACACATCTTTTGTGAGCATCCTGTTACTTTGTTAAGTTGCCACATGGAGACTGCAATGGACAGTAATAGGTCCGGATTGGCCCCCGAAAGATCGAAGACACCCCTTCTGGTAACGGAGACCAGGAGTGCTGATTTCGTACCCTTAGATATTTTGAAGTTAGCTCCTCTGAGCGGCTGTCTCACATTGGACGACGGGAGTATTTGCATAACTATGGGGTAGGATGTCTTACGCAACTGCTCAGCGGGGAAGACAAACTCGCTATTGTTTTGAGTCCGCGGAGCTCAGGCCTACTCCAAGTTGGGTCTGGAGCTGCGGAGACCAGTTTGACCACTTCCTGGGTGGGTGTGGCTCTAGAGGTGTGACCCAGGAAGGTTAGCTGGTGCTAACTAGGTACTATGGACACCTACAAAGAATGGACAGCGAGAGGTGGCCCAAGAAAATCCTTCACATGACCGTGGAGGGCCGAAACCCACAGAGGGCCAAAACCCACGGAGGGCCGAAACCCACGGGGACGACCACGGAAGAGGTTGATAGACAGCATTAGGGAGGACTTCCACCACCTTGACCTAAGCAACGTGAGTCCATAGGACAGAGGCACCTGGCGAGCAGCCACCAAGCTTCCCCATCCATGTGCGAGCACGTCAAACCCCCAGATGATGGGGAAAAGAAGACGTTATACCGGATAGTGGGTGAGTGGGTGGGTGGGTGGGTGGGTGGGTGGGTGAGTGGGTGAGTGGGTGGGTGAGTGGGTGAGTGAGTGAGTGAGTGAGTGAGTGAGTGAGTGAGTGAGTGAGTGAGTGAGTGAGAGTGAGTGAGTGAGTGAGTGAGTGAGTGAGTGAGTGAGTGATTATACAGGGTAGGAGTAGTGTGTTAAGCTTAACACACTGCTTTACAGGCCTGCCCTTTAGGCCACACCAATCTAATTTCTTGGTTAACAGATTTTTATCCTTAATTCTAGCAACAACAAAAATCACGAAAACAGAAGGCTGGGGTGAAAACTTGCACCTGACCCTGTTCACTCCCTGAAACTGTGTGCACCAAATTAAAAACGTTCCTAATTTCATGTTGTTTTTCCAATCTAGCATTTCTTTTTAATAATTTTTTTTTATTCCGCTAACCAAGAAAAGCAATTGGTGTGGCCTAAACTGTATTGACATAAAGAAAGAAACAAGAGAAAGTAATCAACAAAAAAACAACCAAAATAAGAATGTATCTAAAAACTGATTGTCTTAATAGAAAGACAACAATGCAACATCAGGACTCAAACTTCTGGTTGCATGTGCACCCAAAATCCAGGAGGTGTGCACCTAATTCTAGCGTAAAGGTACTATCAATAATAATTGTTCACCAGGACTTCAAACCATCTTTTTCTTGCAAAACAAACGAACAAACACACAGAAGAAAGTCTGCACCTGTCTATGTCGACAAACAAACAAACAAACACACAGAGGAAAGTCCGGAAATGTCTATGTCGACAAACAAACAAAACAAACAAACAAACACACAGAAGAAAGTCTGCACCTGTCTATGTCGAACTTGTTGTCGGTTGAGACGTAGTCGGTGCTGTCGGGGGTGACGATGGTGAGACAGTTCTCCTTGCCGGTCCTCGCCTGGCCGTCGAACACCTCGGTGCACTGGTTCATGTTTATGGTGCCCTGGGGGATCGTGCTCGGCTGCAGAAACGGAAGACAACTTTCAGCAAATTCACAAAAATGCCCCTGCAGTTCCAAAATTCAATGCTAGGTTTTACATGTAGATCTTGCCAGTCTTCCCTCGGTGCACTGGTTCATGTTGATGGTACCCTGGGGAATCGTGCTCGGCTACAGAAACGGAAGACAAATTTCAGCAAATTCACAAAAATGCCCCTGCAGTTCCAAAATTCAATGCTAGGTTTTACATGTAGATCTTGCCAGTCTTCTCTCAGTGCACTGGTTCATGTTGATGGTGCCCTGGGGGATCGTGCTCGGCTGCAGAAACGGAAGAGAAATTTCAGCAAATTCACAAAAATGCCCCTGCAATTCCAAAATTCAATGCTAGGTTTTACATGTAGATCTTGCCAGTCGTCCCTCGGTGCACTGATTCATGTTGATGGTGCCCTGGGGAATAGTACTCGGCTGCAGAAATGGAAGGAAAGGATGATTAAGTACGCAGATCAACAAAAACAAACAAACATTTACATGTAGACCTTGCCAGTCTTCTCTCCGTGCACTGGTTCATGTTGATCGTGCTCGGCTGCAGAGACGAAAGGAAACAAAACTTCACCTGAGTCACTGTCTTCATTTTCCTTTACTTATCTAGCCAGTTCACGTACAACATTGCAGCAAAGATATCAATAAGTGTAACGACATTAGTCCTAAAGGCAATGGCATAATTATGAAAATGTATACACAACATTGTAATTCTATAAGCATTCGAGAATTACGAGTCTTGCGAGACTGACGGCTGCCAACAAAGGGAATTATTGTAATGGTATGGATTTATGAGTTTCGCTGGAAACGCATTTGTTTCAAACCTGCTAAGTTGTATGTTTCATCGATTCAGAGGTTGAGAGATTGATTATACTAAAACTTTGCACCATAATATTTATTAATACTGTAAGCTGCAATGATATGATACTACATTAGCTGAGGGATTGGACATTCACCGACCAAAATAACAAAAATTAATAATCCTTGAAATGCAGATGCGGTGAGACACCTGTAGAGTGATATTGGTTTAAGAAATAACATTACATTTATAAACAAGAGTTCCGCGACCTCATATCTCCATGAACTATTCTGTTTATGCAAATGACTTATACATTTACATAATATATGTTTGGTCATAAACACCTTTATCTAACTTAGACATGATGCAATATTGTCAGTCCTATCATTTTCCACTAATGGATGAATTCTGGCACGTTTGCATTGATTATGCAAATTAGGAATTTATTTGCATAATTGGTATCTGCTGGTGCTCCACTTGCCATACACTACATATTATGTACATGTATTTGAGTCTTATAATGGAAAACACTGCAAATATAGGTTTTCCTCATTAGTTATGCAAATTAAGTGTTGATTAGCATAATTTGCACATCATTGTGTACATCTCTGTCTAAGCTACCTGCATACTAAATATCACAGAAATCCGTCGTCCCTTCGTTCAGTTATTCTCCTTAAAAGATTTTCCCAATAACGCCACTGCAGTTCCAGAGCAAGCTGCTAGGGGGCCCAAACCTACACCACTTCTTTATTACATCACAAGCTATCTGCCACCCAAAAATCAAGACCACAGCACGTCCAGGTCAAAAGATACAAAAACGGAAGTTCTGCTGCAGTACCAAGGTCGCATACCAGGGAGCCCAAAATCGACATTGAATTTCGGCTTCACAACACCCGCCCACATACCAAATATCATCGTAATCCATCAAGAGGTTCTTGAGTTATGCTGACTTCAATAGTCCGGAAACACAAACACAAACACACACACACACACACACACACACACACAAACACGCCAAAAACAATATCTCCATTTTTTCATGGAGATAATAACATCCAAGTGAACAAGAAACATGACAACATATTCATTTGCTTCTTCCCATGGTAGCAGTGCCATCTAGGAGATTTGAACAGTACTGCAGGTACCAACGATCTGATGCAAACTTTAACCTACATGTACATGTACTCTCACCTCTACCAGGTACGTTTATTTGAGAGGTGAGAGTAGGTGACATAGATGCTAAGAAATCAATTCACTAGTAAAAGTACACTCCTCGGGGGGTGTCAATAGTTTTTATACTGGCTATACAGATACAGAAGCTAGACTTAGTGTGTTATGCAGTTATACCAGCTGCTATATATATAGTACAGTACAGATACAGATCCATAATATCAAATTAGCTCCATTAGGGTCAAAATATTGACATTTGCCGTGAGCGTGACAGATACCAGCTCAGAACCACAACAGCCTCTCTCTGTCAGTCAACAAGTTTCATCAGAAATAGACTTCTAATTCGGTGACCTGCCAGACTGCTAGGTTGGGAGGAGCTCTCAATATTTACTCTGATTTCTCAGTGGGGTAATTCAGTTCATATGACCTCGGCTTGAAAAAATGGGAAGAATTTTGTACCATTTCCCCAGATCGCGTAAGGAAGTTTTCACCCTATTGCAACTGTTTTGACAGTAAGAAAACAGTATGATAAAATAGATGTATACAGTATTGAGTTCAGATTTGCTTTTCCCTGTTAGCCCCATTGTGTCAGCATACCAAATTTGCACCAAATACTGTTTGGTATTGTATTTGGATGAATAAAATTAATATTTTGTTAGTACCAAATGAGTCCTTTCTAAATGGGTTCAACAGTTACTGATTATTAAGGAATTCATTTTTGTCTTTATTATAGGCACACAAAATTCTGTGTCGACAGCACAAAAACAATATTTGAAAAGCCTGTCACTCAATTCACACACACGGCGCACACACACACAAACAAACGTACACACACACACACGTACACACACGTACACACACACACACACAAAGTCAGTGATGACACAAATGCTCGAAGTCAAAGATAAAGCTTTAAAACAAAGACCTGTTTTCCCCCAGCCCTCTATAGTTTGGCACGAGCCACCAGTGCAAAAATGAGAGGAATTTTCCGCCCTCCCGTCTTCCTTGTGATGTGTCATGTTTGAGACGTCCTACTTTCACCTCTAGAAATAACTAAGAACTGCTACAAGACTCGCGGAGAGTCACCCCGACTTAGCTTGTGTCTTAAAAACTGGGTAAGGAATTCTGGCAAGTCTTGAAAACTCGGCCTGTGTCAGCATTCCAGGTCCTTACATGGACACAGTCGAACCGGAGGTCACGGGAACTTCCTAAGACTTCTGCTGACTCAAGATCTATGTCTTAAACTTTAGTTAAAGGATCCAGGAAGGACATGGCTAAGCATAGAAACACAATTTGCCTTTTCCCTACTGCCTAACCCTGGAACAGACACATTTTTAGTGCTAAAGGGCTACATTTTTGTACTGTCAATTAATTAAAGTTCGCTGCGCATGGTTTTTATTTCGCGGTAGGGAGAAAATGGAGTGTTCGCAGTGGTTTCAAGTTCACGTTTGCCTTGCCCAGTAGAGTACAAAACATTTGAATTCCTTTATAGTTCCTACTTAAAATCTTTAAAACCTTTCTTTTCCTTGAAATTTTTTGCCCAATCTGGAGACATTTTTGGTTAGAGGGAACAGGTATAGGGTCTTAGCTTTCCCATTTTGGTCGAAATTTGTTTAGTTTGCCATTTTAGTTTGCGTAGATGGGATAGATGTGAGTTGTTGGGTGATGCGGAGGGATACATCAGAAATCTGGGGTCAAAGGTAGGGTTTCCTTGACACTGGCAGCTTTCCTCGGAGTTTGAGCTGTACAACCATCTGTTTTCTTTGCATGGTTATAAACTAGACCCTTGTGACTTTCCAGTGTAGAAGAATTTTTAAGATCGAAATTTGGGTTAGTAATTTTATGAAGCCTTGTTTCAGTGTATCTTAACATGCTTTCCTATGGGCAGCTATAACTTAAAGGTCAGCCCTAGTATCCTCCTACAAATGACCTTGCCCAGGTACGTCTTCACCTTGTAAACAGATATTTCCTTTAAACACTGACAAGAAGCAAGATCCCTCATGCCTGCCGAAATGTGAGCTTAGCTGTTCAGACAGCAACACCGGAAGGGCAAAAGTTGAGCAGACAAAACTGTTATAAACAGTCTGTGTTCACATCCTGAATCAACCATGTCAACACATCAGATCAAAGTCAAGATAGTTTTCCTACTAAATAATCTGCCCAAGAAGACCACTCATGGGACTGATAAAATCTGGTCAATGTTGACAGGTGGTCACTAGTCTAGACTATAGACAATAGTCCTGGCATGCAATACATGATGACCTGCAAGAGGTCTCTCTTAACAGTAGCACACCTGCCATGCACTCATTTCTCCACCACAGGATTTCAGATCCTTTAAAATCAAAACTTTCAAGTGTATTGAGGTACAAATATATGTATATAAGTATCATATAACAACAATGCTAGTTTATGCCACAAATAAATACTTGAAATAATGACAAATTACAACCAATTTACCAACCAACACAAAATTTTTGCACGCGAAAATGTAAATTCTTGGCATTGGTGATCAACACAGAAGTTACCATTGGGTGATCTTATGTTGACTGACATGTTCAAGTGACTAAACAGACAAACTTCAAGAACCCCCAGTAACGGTACGGCAAGTTTGAAGTACTGTTGCGTGGAAAAGACACAAACTCTGTTTTAAAAGACCAGGGCTCGAAAATCATTTTAGGCAATAGGTGCTATGTGACTATGGAAATACTGTAAAATAATGCAGAAATGCTCACGAGGATTTCATTTCGCGGTAGGGAGAAAATGGAGTGTTTGCGGTGGTTTTGAGTTCACGTTTGAAACAATAGTAGCACCACAGTCACAAAATGCAACTGCTTTTCGCTGTGGCTTTAAGTTCGCGGTAGAGAGTTTCTGCATTTACAGTATTTCGAGCCCTAAAAGCTGCATGTTTTGGGCAGCCCTGTCGCTCCTAGTCCTAACAAGCCAGCTGATTAAGGCACATATAATTGGTGTGTTTGTCTGCGGGCATCGCACACTGTCAGGTCGGAATGTGGAATTTACGACCTGAACCTGCAGCAACAGAAGGGAGACAATGGACTCCAGGACAGGAGACACACCAGGGGAAAAACACGCAAGAGGGTCTACATGGGGGGATACCAGCAACACTCAATACCAAATCTAGAAGGCTGGCAATGCTTTCAGGAGGACCAACAATGTCTAACAGTAACAGTAAATAGACTGGTTCTTGCAATGAGACACCAGGGGTAAAACATGGAAGACGGCCTACATGGGGGGATCCTACCCCCTTGACTACTATTTTTTCAAACACGAACTTAGAACCACCGCGAACACTCCATTTTCTCCCTACCGCGAAATTAAAACCATGCGAACTTAAATGCATTTACAGTATACTTGTGTGGATGGCCAACTTTCTACATAACTCAGTTATTAACTGTGGCAATTTTCTTCAAGTCAAAATCAAGTCCTTTGAGTGGACACTATGGACAGGCTCCCTGGAAAAATGTCATTCTTGAAGACTGGAGTCAGTGTCTTGAAGTAGTTAAATCTTCCAGCAACCATGTCTGTATAGTACAGTGGCCAACTTTCTACATGGCAATTTTCTTCAAGTCAAAATCAAGTCCCTCGAGCGGCCACTATGGATAGGTTCCCAAAAGTGTCATCATTGAAGACTCAGGAGTCAGTGTCTTGAAGACTTAATAGTTAAATCTTCCAGCAGCCAAGACATCTTGGTTAACTTGCGGAGTTGCCCCGCCCACCTTAGTTGTAAGGAGGTAAGAGGGGGTGCCATCATGCCCATATAAGGTAAGGGTCAGGCCTTAATGGTCCAGTAAGGTCAGGGGATGGGCAGTTTAAATGGTGGCCCAAATAGGAGAGCAAACATACAAAGTGGCTTGTCTACAAGTACTGATATGGGCTGGGCTGGAGACAGTACAGTGTTCTCGCCAGGCCAGGCCCACTATGCTGTGTCCAGACTATGCATGATGTACAAAATGACTAATAAACTGGTGGACGCACCAACTAATAAGTATCTGATACCAGCTCAGAAAAGGACAAGAAATAGCCATGCCTTTAAGTATCAGACTTTTCAACCTAGGATTGATGTGTTTAAAAATTCGTATTTTCCTAGAACGATCGTAGAGTGGAACTCGTTACAACCAAGTACAGTGGAAGCATCCTCATTAGATAGCTTTAAACAATGCGTGCAGTTAGATATGCGAAGGTTAGACGTGACAGGTCGTTCGGTGTAATATAACCAACTGCTGCCGCGCCGCGTGCCTGCGAAGCTGGTGTGTTACGCCGAATGGCGATTATACCGGCTATATAGGTACAGATACAGATGCTGTGATCTGGACCCCTATGCTGTGTTTTAACCAGCATGGGGGTGTTTCTTTCTGGGACAAACCTTGTGACCCTTCATAATATCTTATAAAAAGTTAATATTTGGCTTTAGAATGAGGCTGTAACAGAGGGGAAACTTTACTTCACAAAATATTTTTATCATAATATTATGATGCAAAAGAGTTGCAAGAAACAGAAACTGTTGGGGAGAGTTTGTAATCTAAGGCCACACTAATTTAATTTCTTGGTTAACGGATTTTTTTTTAAATTTTAGCAACAAAAAAAATCATGAAAACAGAAGACTGGGGTGAAAACTTGCACCTGACCCTGTTCACTCCCTGAAACTGTGTGCACCAAAGTACAAACTTTCCTCTGAGATTCCGTTTTCCTGTTTATTTTCAAATCTAGCATTTTTTAAAATTCCGTTAACCAAGAAATCAAATTGGTGTAACCTAAGGGACCACAAAAAAGAGGCCAGAATGACTGGGTGGATCTCATATGCAGAAGTAGCCACTTGTACATTGTACAGGTTTGTCTGTAACTTGAGCTTCGGGAATTTCACCTGCCTGAATGCTCACCTGAGGATTCCGACCTGCTGGAATCTTAAAGAATCGTCAGGTTTCTTAAGGAATCTTCTGCCAGCCTGAGCCGATACTTCAGGTGTGACCCAGCATCACACAGCCTTCTTATCAGGCGACTACAACACAAATACCTGTTTCTTGAACAAAATATCAACCCAAGACATTTTGTCTGTTCTATAGATAAAAAATAGTCAAAAGTCCTACACCCAAATTTGAATTTCTTTTTAATAAGTGAGAGAAAAAATAGTAAGAATAGAGAATAATTTTTCTAGTAAGGTGGTACTAAAATAATATTGATGATGCAGTGGTGGAAAAACGAATACTGTAATTCATGTTTCTTTCACTGTAACTTTATGTTCCCTGTTTTTACGGTCACCTCTGTACCATGAACTCACATGTATCATCACCAGTCCTGTTGTATCTATTTATGATTCCTTTACACATCCGTTCTGTAAATCACTTGCCGCCACAGTGAAGTTAAAGTTCCGTGAAGATGTCCATTTTCCTTATACCGTAAACTATTGCTACCGTAAAGATAAAACGAATTACAGTATTGAATACCACTTCCTAGGATATTTGTTGACTTCAAAATTCCGAATATTCTGTCGCCCCCAAACTTGCTTTAAATGGATCAGACCTAAGGAACTGAGCCAAGACTTCTCATGTCTTATAAACAGCTGTCCTTAACATGACGTCTTGGGACAGCTGCTAACGAGACCAGAAAAGCCACACTTTACGTATGACTCAAGACACAACTTCTCATAAGGGGATGTCAGAAGCAGTCGGGACTTGAGCCAAGACGTTCAAGCCAAAATAAAGAAAGTCAAAAGTGAAACACGGCTCCAAGGAGTCCAACCTTGTAAATTTTGCCTGGCCCTTACATGTACCTACATGTAAACAAAGGTTTAAACAGCAGACTTAATCCTTAATTACTTCTCAGAACCAATAAGACACTGAGCTTTCCTTGAAGAAAACCTGCAAAACCTAACAAAGAAAGAAACCTCCAGACTTAGAACAGACTTAGAGAGACCCAAATTTGCGATGTGCGTCACAGTTTCTAAAGGAACGTCAGAAGACTTAATCATCTTCCACCCGCCCTCTGGACCTGGGGACACTTCCTTTAGAAGCCACTAAATCTTACAGATAAAAACCTGGAAACTTAAGACAAAGTCTAAGGAACTCCAGCTGTAGTGTAGATCTTAAGTCTCAAAACTACTACCAGTACTGGATACATGCCTGCCAAACTTACGTCATCAATGCTTAAGAAATGTCACAAGTCTTACATGTAATGAAATGTCACAAGTCTTGAAGGAACCACTGATCAGTCTGAAAATGTGTACCGGTATCTTCCACCCTACGTCTGCTTGGAGATGAGCGTTTTTGGCGCTGCCCCAGGCCTGATTACACAGTTCCCCCATGGTTGATCCAGACATATCTGGGAGCCTGGCCAGCTGATCAGCCTGATTAGAGCTGGGACAGTTGGCCGTGCACAAGGTGGTTCCACTCACAGGGAACTGTGATGCGTCACACTGGGAACCACCTTATAGGTTGCATAACACATATCAGTATTTCTCCTCCCCCTGATATGATACAAGATGCTATCAAAGTTTGATGACAATGAAAACTACAGTCAAACCTGCCCAAGGCGACCACCCGGCGGACCGAGCAAAAACGGTCGCGATGGACAGGTGGTCGCCATGAAGAGGATTCCACTCACATGTTTCCAGGTCAAGGTTTTCAAATACAGTACGTAAATGGATGAAAAATTATGTGAATTTAGACAGCAAGACCCCCACCAGGTTCAATTCTCATTGACAGAAAGATCCTACAAAAATTACGTTTTCCGTTATCGTTGTAAATTGTATATCGCTAACGTTACATCGTGTACAAATTTTCGGCATAATTTTGACTACAAAACAATGGTCGCCTCCATGATCTCGCAGCGATCTCCCGCGTACACACACACACGCACATCATCGAAGTTTTAGGCCTAAGACAAATCCCTAGAAAACACCTGCTGGCCCCAGCCTTTTTTAGGACGCGGGCCGCTGGATAAAAGGGTCAAAAAGTTTTCGATCTGACAACTAAAGATGAAAACGGAACGGTCACAGTGATTTCGTCGCGCCACGCCGCCTAGCTCTGTGCGACCGCATCGAAAGGTATGAGTCAGTGCAGCAGAACGCACAGCGTCCAATAAAGGTTTGAGATTCATGAAAATAATTTGTTAATGTTCATACACAAAAGCATCGTGTTTTAGAAAGGTCAGCGGTACGCCAAATCCGGGCCGCGCCAAAATGCCCAAATCCAAGATGGCGTCGGGGCCAAGGACAACATTTCTCGCCCGAAGTCATTTTTGGGCGGAATTTAGTAAGACACAGACACATTTTTATTGAAAATACAAGAAATAGATAGTAATTTCTGTGAAATCTGACTTTTTGACGCCATGCACTACGTATTCGTTTTGAAAATTGAGTTTAAACGGAACTGAGTTTGCGTTAAACTATAAGATTACGATAGGCACAACAACATCACAAACATTTGTCTTTGCAATGTTTATAGGGGGAACGTTTTATTTAACACTTCATGGAGGAATCGATGCTATAACATTGCTATTCCATATATTTTTGTCCTTATTTTTGTCCTTTACAGTCTTGAAAACATTTCCGTGAAATCCGACAGCAAAATGATCTGATGTCACCACGCGCTTAAAAATTAGGCGGCCGCCATAGGCAGGGATTGTGCTCTGTGCGGTCCCAATTCGTGGCGGTGGCGGTCGCGTTGGACGGGTGGTCGCCTTGGGCAGGCAGCTTAATGCTTGTGCCTATGGGGAAAATTTTCGGGACCGAGAAAAAGCGGTCGCCATGGCCAGGTGGTCGCGTTGAAAAGGTGGTCGCCTAGGCAGGTTTGACTGTACATGTTACATGAAAGAACGGACAGACAATATCATTACCATAAGATGTCCGAGAACCTATGAAATGAATTGGACTGGCCCCAGTGTCCGATTGAGGATTTCTCCTGCTGCATGGTACCCTGACCAGTGAAACCGTACCCCCCTACCTGCCATGGGTCTGATCCTGGGTAGGGTCCAGTAAGCGTTGTGGGGATTTGCATGTGAGGAATGCAGGGCTAGAGTCCACAGTACCAGTACTGTACAACCACTGGTCAAGCTAAACTGGATACTGTACATGCATTTAAGTTCGCGTGGTTTTTATTTGTGCTAAGGGGAAAATAGAGTGTTCGCGGTGGTTCTAATTTCGCAGCAGTGCTATAGTCACATACTGCTAACACATACAGTATTGGACAAAAATGTTCTCGGTGGTTTTCAGTTTACAGCACCTGTCTTTCGGAAGTGACGCCCTGTCTTTCAGAGGGGACGTAAAATGGGGGTCCGTGTTGGAGTAGGTGCCTCAATCAAATTAATGAGTGCCGTCTGACGATTTTTAAATTCTATCCAGTTCTGTGGAGCTATTCGTCAAGCTGAACAGGACACCCGTCTTTCAGAAGTGAGGCTCCGTCTTTCAGAAGGGATGTAAAATGGGGGTCCGTGTTTGAGGAGATACATGTACCTGTGTGCTGTCTGAAACGTCTGACAAATTCCAAATTCTATCCAGTTCCTCAAGTAGCGGTTACCTTCCATTAGGAATATTAAAAAAATTCTCTTCAAATTCACTAACATTCAATTCAAAAACCATCAACTTTTGTACTAGAAACGATTTGTTATGCTAAATTGGCCACAGGTCTAATCCGAATCATTCTATTCTAGCAGTACCTTGCCGTCCATGGTACCCTAGTCCAACTGGACCCAGATATTCTATCCCCGTTAGATGGCTATCTCTCTTACTGGCTTACAGTAATGAATCGCTGGTATTCACAGAAGGGCCTCACTGACAGGACATCTCGTTATGTGCATTTGTACATTGTAGATACAGACTCAGTAAAATGCAGTCTTACAATGCACATGTAGATGAATCAAATACTGGATTCTACTAGATAAAGACTTACTAGACTTGCTATGTGTGTTCCCTAAATACTGCCAGTGGGAGGGACATTTCTAATAGGGAACACAGCTTCTGGGAGAAGATGCACAATTATACCTGAAACATTACTATGTCATACATTAACTTGAACTTTGCAGAAAATTTAATGATTCGTGTTTAGATCAAATTGCAACTGAAACTTTGAGAGACGTACATTTGTAAATCGTTGACAAGAATGCTGAACATGCCACATGTAAACCTTGAAAGTAGGGATACACCATCCCTAGTAAATATATAAATTTCCAGTGCAGTTTGTTAAGTTAACAGGACAGAAATCAAAGCTACAATTTACAAAGCCCTCCCTCTCTAAAACTGTGTGTTCCTCAGGATATTTGGAGTTTCTTTTAACACAACCAGGTAATCTCACCTGCTAAGAAGCAGTACTCCAGTCAGAAGCTCTAAAGAAGGTTTCTGACAGACACCGAAACGCCGGCAGGTGAGATTACCTGGTTGTGTTAAAAGAAACTCCAAATATCCTATGTTCTACCAACCTGATGAAATTATTTTCGGATGTGTGTTCCTCAGTTGGCCAATACTACAAAAGCATGGTAAATCCGTAATGCACATCAGGCCCTACAGCATCGGCTATGGCTAAACAGTCCTATTCCACACTGGCAGTCTCTACCACAGAAGAAATAAAGTATGTGCACCAAGATCTTTTCCCTCTGACTTTGTTTTGATGTTGATATTCCAAATCAGCTGCTGCATCATTTGGGTACCAAAACCACCAGGCTACCTTCCTGAGGCCTAATGGGTTGATCTGCCATAACTCCTCCCAGCAGATCCATGTCTGACCCCTGGGGACCGTCTAAGATCCAGCCCAAAACATCAGCAGTGTCTCCAAGACATTATTTACAACTGTCAAGGATTTTGGTAAGGATCTAATTTTCCCAAACGTTGACCTCGTTAAAAGTTCAAACAAGACTTTTAACTTTCTTTTCAGGAAGGACAAATTACTAGATGACATGCTATAGTGTAATCCTGTTTCTACCTTTGACAGGTAGAGCCTGGAACTGAAACAGGATGACACTCGGGCTAAGATGCTAGAGGCTTCATTAAAACTTCAAACAAGAATTTCAGCATTCTTTTTTTCAGGAAGGACAGATGCTAGAGGCTTCGTTAAAACTCCAAACAAGAATTCCAACTTTCCTTTTTTCAGAAAGGACAGATGCCAGAGGCTTCGTAAAAACTAAAAAAAAGAATTAAAAAAATCTGACGCGAAATTGAATTGTTATTTCAAACACAAAAATTGGACTGACCCCAATTTTTTCAATGTTCAGCTACAGTCTTTGTCAAGGAATGAGCAATCAGCGGCATCACAGAAGTCAAAGTGTTCAGTTATTTGGGTTAGTCCAATTTTTGTTTTGGAAATTACAGTTCAACCTTGCTTCAGAATGATTTCTACCAACACAGCTGAACTTTCAAGTTAAGAATTCCAACACTTTTTTACAGGAAGGACGAATGCCAGAGGCTGGAAGTGGGAATGTTGTTGCCTTCCGCCTTGTAGTTTTCCTTGGGTCAAGGCAACGGCAAGTCATTTTCTTGGTTCAAGACATTTTCTTGTTTTCATGACATTTGGAAAGAAACAATTCAACAAGGAAACAAAATAACACTGGAGCCCTGAGACGAAAACTTAATCCTGTCAAATTCACTCTCAGAAACTCAGTGTCAACCAAGGGGCAGACTCTGTTTTCGTGTTTATCTTCAGATAATTATTTTCTTTCGTACATCTTATTTCTTGATACTTAACACATTTGTGACAGGATTACATAACAGACGACTTTCATCTATTCTAGATGTCAGTTTGGAGACCAGACTGTAAAGTTTGATCCACTCACCAGGATGGACCCCTACTCTTTTTGATGTAAAGAGAAGGATTCCTACCTACTGAAGCTAGGTCCTAACTTTCACCTGAGTCAAGTGGGGAAATACATGGTAGGAGTAGAGTACCACTGGGGTCTGCCATGGATTCAAACCCAGAACCTTTGGATTCAAGGTCAACAACTCGAACCACAAGACCATCTTGTCACTTTACTCCAACAAATTAAACTGGTCTGGCCCCAATAACATAAGTTATAAAGATAGAACTACCAATAAAGAAGTTTACAATAGGAGTGGG
>NC_089729.1:0-5000 GCF_035083965.1 Branchiostoma lanceolatum | reverse complement strand
GGTTAGGGTTAGGGTTAGGGTTAGGGTTAGGGTTAGGGTTAGGGTTAGGGTTAGGGTTAGGGTTAGGGTTAGGGTTAGGGTTAGGGTTAGGGTTAGGGTTAGGGTTAGGGTTAGGGTTAGGGTTAGGGTTAGGGTTAGGGTTAGGGTTAGGGTTAGGGTTAGGGTTAGGGTTAGGGTTAGGGTTAGGGTTAGGGTTAGGGTTAGGGTTAGGGTTAGGGTTAGGGTTAGGGTTAGGGTTAGGGTTAGGGTTAGGGTTAGGGTTAGGGTTAGGGTTAGGGTTAGGGTTAGGGTTAGGGTTAGGGTTAGGGTTAGGGTTAGGGTTAGGGTTAGGGTTAGGGTTAGGGTTAGGGTTAGGGTTAGGGTTAGGGTTAGGGTTAGGGTTAGGGTTAGGGTTAGGGTTAGGGTTAGGGTTAGGGTTAGGGTTAGGGTTAGGGTTAGGGTTAGGGTTAGGGTTAGGGTTAGGGTTAGGGTTAGGGTTAGGGTTAGGGTTAGGGTTAGGGTTAGGGTTAGGGTTAGGGTTAGGGTTAGGGTTAGGGTTAGGGTTAGGGTTAGGGTTAGGGTTAGGGTTAGGGTTAGGGTTAGGGTTAGGGTTAGGGTTAGGGTTAGGGTTAGGGTTAGGGTTAGGGTTAGGGTTAGGGTTAGGGTTAGGGTTAGGGTTAGGGTTAGGGTTAGGGTTAGGGTTAGGGTTAGGGTTAGGGTTAGGGTTAGGGTTAGGGTTAGGGTTAGGGTTAGGGTTAGGGTTAGGGTTAGGGTTAGGGTTAGGGTTAGGGTTAGGGTTAGGGTTAGGGTTAGGGTTAGGGTTAGGGTTAGGGTTAGGGTTAGGGTTAGGGTTAGGGTTAGGGTTAGGGTTAGGGTTAGGGTTAGGGTTAGGGTTAGGGTTAGGGTTAGGGTTAGGGTTAGGGTTAGGGTTAGGGTTAGGGTTAGGGTTAGGGTTAGGGTTAGGGTTAGGGTTAGGGTTAGGGTTAGGGTTAGGGTTAGGGTTAGGGTTAGGGTTAGGGTTAGGGTTAGGGTTAGGGTTAGGGTTAGGGTTAGGGTTAGGGTTAGGGTTAGGGTTAGGGTTAGGGTTAGGGTTAGGGTTAGGGTTAGGGTTAGGGTTAGGGTTAGGGTTAGGGTTAGGGTTAGGGTTAGGGTTAGGGTTAGGGTTAGGGTTAGGGTTAGGGTTAGGGTTAGGGTTAGGGTTAGGGTTAGGGTTAGGGTTAGGGTTAGGGTTAGGGTTAGGGTTAGGGTTAGGGTTAGGGTTAGGGTTAGGGTTAGGGTTAGGGTTAGGGTTAGGGTTAGGGTTAGGGTTAGGGTTAGGGTTAGGGTTAGGGTTAGGGTTAGGGTTAGGGTTAGGGTTAGGGTTAGGGTTAGGGTTAGGGTTAGGGTTAGGGTTAGGGTTAGGGTTAGGGTTAGGGTTAGGGTTAGGGTTAGGGTTAGGGTTAGGGTTAGGGTTAGGGTTAGGGTTAGGGTTAGGGTTAGGGTTAGGGTTAGGGTTAGGGTTAGGGTTAGGGTTAGGGTTAGGGTTAGGGTTAGGGTTAGGGTTAGGGTTAGGGTTAGGGTTAGGGTTAGGGTTAGGGTTAGGGTTAGGGTTAGGGTTAGGGTTAGGGTTAGGGTTAGGGTTAGGGTTAGGGTTAGGGTTAGGGTTAGGGTTAGGGTTAGGGTTAGGGTTAGGGTTAGGGTTAGGGTTAGGGTTAGGGTTAGGGTTAGGGTTAGGGTTAGGGTTAGGGTTAGGGTTAGGGTTAGGGTTAGGGTTAGGGTTAGGGTTAGGGTTAGGGTTAGGGTTAGGGTTAGGGTTAGGGTTAGGGTTAGGGTTAGGGTTAGGGTTAGGGTTAGGGTTAGGGTTAGGGTTAGGGTTAGGGTTAGGGTTAGGGTTAGGGTTAGGGTTAGGGTTAGGGTTAGGGTTAGGGTTAGGGTTAGGGTTAGGGTTAGGGTTAGGGTTAGGGTTAGGGTTAGGGTTAGGGTTAGGGTTAGGGTTAGGGTTAGGGTTAGGGTTAGGGTTAGGGTTAGGGTTAGGGTTAGGGTTAGGGTTAGGGTTAGGGTTAGGGTTAGGGTTAGGGTTAGGGTTAGGGTTAGGGTTAGGGTTAGGGTTAGGGTTAGGGTTAGGGTTAGGGTTAGGGTTAGGGTTAGGGTTAGGGTTAGGGTTAGGGTTAGGGTTAGGGTTAGGGTAGGGTTAGGGTTAGGGTTAGGGTTAGGGTTAGGGTTAGGGTTAGGGTTAGGGTTAGGGTTAGGGTTAGGGTTAGGGTTAGGGTTAGGGTTAGGGTTAGGGTTAGGGTTAGGGTTAGGGTTAGGGTTAGGGTTAGGGTTAGGGTTAGGGTTAGGGTTAGGGTTAGGGTTAGGGTTAGGGTTAGGGTTAGGGTTAGGGTTAGGGTTAGGGTTAGGGTTAGGGTTAGGGTTAGGGTTAGGGTTAGGGTTAGGGTTAGGGTTAGGGTTAGGGTTAGGGTTAGGGTTAGGGTTAGGGTTAGGGTTAGGGTTAGGGTTAGGGTTAGGGTTAGGGTTAGGGTTAGGGTTAGGGTTAGGGTTAGGGTTAGGGTTAGGGTTAGGGTTAGGGTTAGGGTTAGGGTTAGGGTTAGGGTTAGGGTTAGGGTTAGGGTTAGGGTTAGGGTTAGGGTTAGGGTTAGGGTTAGGGTTAGGGTTAGGGTTAGGGTTAGGGTTAGGGTTAGGGTTAGGGTTAGGGTTAGGGTTAGGGTTAGGGTTAGGGTTAGGGTTAGGGTTAGGGTTAGGGTTAGGGTTAGGGTTAGGGTTAGGGTTAGGGTTAGGGTTAGGGTTAGGGTTAGGGTTAGGGTTAGGGTTAGGGTTAGGGTTAGGGTTAGGGTTAGGGTTAGGGTTAGGGTTAGGGTTAGGGTTAGGGTTAGGGTTAGGGTTAGGGTTAGGGTTAGGGTTAGGGTTAGGGTTAGGGTTAGGGTTAGGGTTAGGGTTAGGGTTAGGGTTAGGGTTAGGGTTAGGGTTAGGGTTAGGGTTAGGGTTAGGGTTAGGGTTAGGGTTAGGGTTAGGGTTAGGGTTAGGGTTAGGGTTAGGGTTAGGGTTAGGGTTAGGGTTAGGGTTAGGGTTAGGGTTAGGGTTAGGGTTAGGGTTAGGGTTAGGGTTAGGGTTAGGGTTAGGGTTAGGGTTAGGGTTAGGGTTAGGGTTAGGGTTAGGGTTAGGGTTAGGGTTAGGGTTAGGGTTAGGGTTAGGGTTAGGGTTAGGGTTAGGGTTAGGGTTAGGGTTAGGGTTAGGGTTAGGGTTAGGGTTAGGGTTAGGGTTAGGGTTAGGGTTAGGGTTAGGGTTAGGGTTAGGGTTAGGGTTAGGGTTAGGGTTAGGGTTAGGGTTAGGGTTAGGGTTAGGGTTAGGGTTAGGGTTAGGGTTAGGGTTAGGGTTAGGGTTAGGGTTAGGGTTAGGGTTAGGGTTAGGGTTAGGGTTAGGGTTAGGGTTAGGGTTAGGGTTAGGGTTAGGGTTAGGGTTAGGGTTAGGGTTAGGGTTAGGGTTAGGGTTAGGGTTAGGGTTAGGGTTAGGGTTAGGGTTAGGGTTAGGGTTAGGGTTAGGGTTAGGGTTAGGGTTAGGGTTAGGGTTAGGGTTAGGGTTAGGGTTAGGGTTAGGGTTAGGGTTAGGGTTAGGGTTAGGGTTAGGGTTAGGGTTAGGGTTAGGGTTAGGGTTAGGGTTAGGGTTAGGGTTAGGGTTAGGGTTAGGGTTAGGGTTAGGGTTAGGGTTAGGGTTAGGGTTAGGGTTAGGGTTAGGGTTAGGGTTAGGGTTAGGGTTAGGGTTAGGGTTAGGGTTAGGGTTAGGGTTAGGGTTAGGGTTAGGGTTAGGGTTAGGGTTAGGGTTAGGGTTAGGGTTAGGGTTAGGGTTAGGGTTAGGGTTAGGGTTAGGGTTAGGGTTAGGGTTAGGGTTAGGGTTAGGGTTAGGGTTAGGGTTAGGGTTAGGGTTAGGGTTAGGGTTAGGGTTAGGGTTAGGGTTAGGGTTAGGGTTAGGGTTAGGGTTAGGGTTAGGGTTAGGGTTAGGGTTAGGGTTAGGGTTAGGGTTAGGGTTAGGGTTAGGGTTAGGGTTAGGGTTAGGGTTAGGGTTAGGGTTAGGGTTAGGGTTAGGGTTAGGGTTAGGGTTAGGGTTAGGGTTAGGGTTAGGGTTAGGGTTAGGGTTAGGGTTAGGGTTAGGGTTAGGGTTAGGGTTAGGGTTAGGGTTAGGGTTAGGGTTAGGGTTAGGGTTAGGGTTAGGGTTAGGGTTAGGGTTAGGGTTAGGGTTAGGGTTAGGGTTAGGGTTAGGGTTAGGGTTAGGGTTAGGGTTAGGGTTAGGGTTAGGGTTAGGGTTAGGGTTAGGGTTAGGGTTAGGGTTAGGGTTAGGGTTAGGGTTAGGGTTAGGGTTAGGGTTAGGGTTAGGGTTAGGGTTAGGGTTAGGGTTAGGGTTAGGGTTAGGGTTAGGGTTAGGGTTAGGGTTAGGGTTAGGGTTAGGGTTAGGGTTAGGGTTAGGGTTAGGGTTAGGGTTAGGGTTAGGGTTAGGGTTAGGGTTAGGGTTAGGGTTAGGGTTAGGGTTAGGGTTAGGGTTAGGGTTAGGGTTAGGGTTAGGGTTAGGGTTAGGGTTAGGGTTAGGGTTAGGGTTAGGGTTAGGGTTAGGGTTAGGGTTAGGGTTAGGGTTAGGGTTAGGGTTAGGGTTAGGGTTAGGGTTAGGGTTAGGGTTAGGGTTAGGGTTAGGGTTAGGGTTAGGGTTAGGGTTAGGGTTAGGGTTAGGGTTAGGGTTAGGGTTAGGGTTAGGGTTAGGGTTAGGGTTAGGGTTAGGGTTAGGGTTAGGGTTAGGGTTAGGGTTAGGGTTAGGGTTAGGGTTAGGGTTAGGGTTAGGGTTAGGGTTAGGGTTAGGGTTAGGGTTAGGGTTAGGTGTTAGGGTTAGGGTTGGGTTAGGGTTAGGGTTAGGGTTAGGGTTAGGGTTAGGGTTAGGGGTTAGGGTTAGGTTGGGTTAGGGTTAGGGTTAGGGTTAGGGTTTAGGGTTAGGGTTAGGGTTAGGTTAGGGTTAGGGTTAGGGTTAGGGTTAGGGTTAGGGTTAGGGTTAGGGTTAGGGTT
>NC_089728.1:24014481-24017008 GCF_035083965.1 Branchiostoma lanceolatum | reverse complement strand
TCCATCAAATTGGCTAGATGTGAATCTTCTTTTGTACATCATTTCTCATGCCTGTTAAGGGAGAATTCCCACTATAGAGTTTGAAAAGAAATACAAGTTTCGCCGCGACTGACAATAGGACACAGACAAGCTGTGACGTTTCCGTCTAGGTCCGTACCATTGTTACTTCACGCCAGCTTGACAAGACGGTGGTTTCATTTGCACGTCTAACGCAGACAAGGTAATCCAGCATGTCCGCTCCAGCATCGTCCCCCAAGAAGGCCAGGAAGCCAACGGCACCCAAGGGCCCTGCGGCTCACCCGCCCACCACTGTTATGGTTACGGCGGCTGTGGAAGCGCTCAAGGACCGTACCGGTTCTTCTCTGTTGGCCATCAAGAAGTACATTGCTGGTAACTACAAGTTCGACGTGGAGAAGAAAGCGCACTTCGTCAAGCGCGCCCTGAAATCCTTGGTGGAGAAGGGTACCCTCATCCAGGTCAAAGGAACTGGGGCGTCGGGATCCTTCAAGATCAACGTGGCAGCCAAGAAAGCCGCCGAGAAGGCCGCAAAGAAAGCCGTCAAGAAGCCGGTCAAGAAACCTGTGGCTAAGAAAGCCGCAAAACCCAAGACCACCAAGCCCAAAAAGCCAAAGGCTAAGAAGGCTACCACCCCCAAGAAGACCAAGAAACCGACTACCAAGAAGACCAAGAAATCTCCGGCCAAGAAACCCGCTGCCAAGAAATCCACAAAAAAGACTCCGGCAAAGAAGATTGCAAAGAAGGCGGCGCCTGCCAAGAAAGCGTCCAAGCCCAAGAAGAAGTGATGACCTGACCGTCGAAGTTTCTGCGAACCCCGGCCCTTTTCAGGGCCACCCACATCCTTACAAAAGAACTATGTCAATCATATAAGTGATACATAAAATAGAATGAAAGCACCCCCCCCCCCCCCACACACACACACCGTGACACAAACACGCGTAGAGCACATGTATAACAACACACACATGTTGGAAGGGAAGGATGGGTGAACGAACATACGTACAGAAGCACACACCCAGGTGAACGGACTGATGTTAATTTCTCGCCGGAAATCAATTAATCAATCGACAACTTTATTGAGTACAAAGATGATGTTTCGTTACCACTGTCCGTCTATCCGCACCAAAGTGTGTACAAACATACAAAAATACACTTGTAGCCCATAGTAATTCTGTTGTAGCGCTCAAGATATCCTTGCAACATTTCCTCTGTGACCCCCAAAAGTGCCGAGCTTGCCGCTGAATATCGGATCCTGGAGACATGAAAACTGACCAATCACGAGGCCAGATTTGGGTAAGACAACCAATCAGACGGCAGGGCACCGGCCAATTGAAAACCTCGGGGCATCTAATTAGCGGTTGTTATAAATTCACTCTCCACAGTCTGCCGACTAGTCTTATCGTCCTGCACTTCAGCGTAGACAAACT
The DNA here is from genome assembly GCF_035083965.1 of Branchiostoma lanceolatum. Classification (NCBI taxonomy): domain Eukaryota; kingdom Metazoa; phylum Chordata; class Leptocardii; order Amphioxiformes; family Branchiostomatidae; genus Branchiostoma; species Branchiostoma lanceolatum. The sequence continues at coordinate 24,015,563 of NC_089728.1, read as the reverse complement.
CCGTCCGACATGGCACGTACCAAGCAGACCGCCCGTAAGTCCACCGGTGGCAAGGCCCCCAGGAAGCAGTTGGCAACCAAGGCCGCTCGCAAGAGCGCACCGGCTACCGGTGGCGTCAAGAAGCCTCACCGCTACAGGCCCGGCACCGTCGCCCTGAGGGAGATCCGCCGCTACCAGAAGTCGACGGAGCTGCTCATCCGCAAGCTGCCCTTCCAGCGCCTGGTGCGGGAAATCGCCCAAGACTTCAAGACGGACCTGCGCTTCCAGAGCTCAGCGGTCATGGCTCTGCAGGAAGCAAGCGAGGCCTACCTGGTCGGTCTGTTCGAGGACACCAACCTGTGCGCTATCCATGCCAAGCGCGTTACCATCATGCCCAAGGACATCCAACTCGCCCGCCGCATCAGAGGGGAGCGCGCATAAGCTTGATCGGAGCAAGATCAACATTAACACCGGCCCTTTTCAGGGCCACTGACATATCCCAGAAAGATCTACATCGTTCACATTTCTTTAAACAGACCCCCCTTTTCCAAGACACGGTTTAACAATTAAACTGCAGAGTTACACGGTTACACAACCATCATCACTCGTTCTGCCCCCTTCCTTCCATCCAACCTCAGCGCTCATGGCTGCAAACACATACATACATACATACATACATACATACCCCCCCCCCCCCATGAAACTTGACACGTATAGTCGTGTGTATTGCGCGTGCCGCACACGTGCCGGACGGTCTATTTACCCGGTTACCCAAATGTTGTACAATATGTCAGCGAGCATGACACGGCCCACACGGACAGATGAAGAAGGAAGTGATATTGCGCTCATTTCTCGTATCATTTCTCCGATCTCTTCTTGCTCTCGCACTTGATGTGTAACGTTGTCTTAGCTATCAAGGTATGGGGTATGCAACGTGATTGTATTACTAATAATAATGTAAACGTTGTCTAGTCTTTGTCTAATCTAAGCAGATGCAGTGTGTGTAAGAGATACAAATGTATTAAAGTCTTTTTTTTTTCATTTCACCATGAATAGTTAGTCGTATGTATGAAGCAAGTGTGAAGAAACATCACTATGTATAG
>NC_089728.1:24012323-24014281 GCF_035083965.1 Branchiostoma lanceolatum | reverse complement strand
TAATCCAAACCATACATAGTGATCTAACCCTAACCCCTAACCCTAACCCTAACCCTAACCCTAACCCTAACCCTAACCCTAACCCTAACCCTAACCCTAACCCTAACCCTAACCCTAACCCTAACCCTAACCCTAACCCTAACCCTAACCCTAACCCTAACCTAACCCACCTAACCCCTAACCCTAACCCTAACCCTAACCTAACCCTAACCCTAACCCTACCCTAACCCTAACCCTAACCCTACCCTAACCCTAACCCTAACCCTAACCCTAACCCTAACCCTAACCCTAACCCTAACCCTAACCCTAACCCTAACCCTAACCCCTAACCCTAACCCTAACCCTAACCCTAACCCTAACCCTAACCCTAACCCTAACCCTAACCCTAACCCTAACCCTAACCCTAACCCTAACCCTAACCCTAACCCTAACCCTAACCCTAACCCTAACCCTAACCCTAACCCTAACCCTAACCCTAACCCTAACCCTAACCCTAACCCTAACCCTAACCCTAACCCTAACCCTAACCCTAACCCTAACCCTAACCCTAACCCTAACCCTAACCCTAACCCTAACCCTAACCCTAACCCTAACCCTAACCCTAACCCTAACCCTAACCCTAACCCTAACCCTAACCCTAACCCTAACCCTAACCCTAACCCTAACCCTAACCCTAACCCTAACCCTAACCCTAACCCTAACCCTAACCCTAACCCTAACCCTAACCCTAACCCTAACCCTAACCCTAACCCTAACCCTAACCCTAACCCTAACCCTAACCCTAACCCTAACCCTAACCCTAACCCTAACCCTAACCCTAACCCTAACCCTAACCCTAACCCTAACCCTAACCCTAACCCTAACCCTAACCCTAACCCTAACCCTAACCCTAACCCTAACCCTAACCCTAACCCTAACCCTAACCCTAACCCTAACCCTAACCCTAACCCTAACCCTAACCCTAACCCTAACCCTAACCCTAACCCTAACCCTAACCCTAACCCTAACCCTAACCCTAACCCTAACCCTAACCCTAACCCTAACCCTAACCCTAACCCTAACCCTAACCCTAACCCTAACCCTAACCCTAACCCTAACCCTAACCCTAACCCTAACCCTAACCCTAACCCTAACCCTAACCCTAACCCTAACCCTAACCCTAACCCTAACCCTAACCCTAACCCTAACCCTAACCCTAACCCTAACCCTAACCCTAACCCTAACCCTAACCCTAACCCTAACCCTAACCCTAACCCTAACCCTAACCCTAACCCTAACCCTAACCCTAACCCTAACCCTAACCCTAACCCTAACCCTAACCCTAACCCTAACCCTAACCCTAACCCTAACCCTAACCCTAACCCTAACCCTAACCCTAACCCTAACCCTAACCCTAACCCTAACCCTAACCCTAACCCTAACCCTAACCCTAACCCTAACCCTAACCCTAACCCTAACCCTAACCCTAACCCTAACCCTAACCCTAACCCTAACCCTAACCCTAACCCTAACCCTAACCCTAACCCTAACCCTAACCCTAACCCTAACCCTAACCCTAACCCTAACCCTAACCCTAACCCTAACCCTAACCCTAACCCTAACCCTAACCCTAACCCTAACCCTAACCCTAACCCTAACCCTAACCCTAACCCTAACCCTAACCCTAACCCTAACCCTAACCCTAACCCTAACCCTAACCCTAACCCTAACCCTAACCCTAACCCTAACCCTAACCCTAACCCTAACCCTAACCCTAACCCTAACCCTAACCCTAACCCTAACCCTAACCCTAACCCTAACCCTAACCCTAACCCTAACCCTAACCCTAACCCTAACCCTAACCCTAACCCTAACCCTAACCCTAACCCTAACCCTAACCCTAACCCTAACCCTAACCCTAACCCTAACCCTAACCCTAACCCTAACCCTAACCCTAACCCTAACCCTAACCCTAACCC
>NC_089728.1:23597323-23662323 GCF_035083965.1 Branchiostoma lanceolatum | reverse complement strand
CACACAGCTCCTCTGTTCAACCTTGGATAGGATCATAACAAATATGGTATCATTGTTGAGATTGATAAATATGAAAAAAGTGGAAATTAATAACGAAGATATAATAGATTAAGTGTGTTAATTTTATATACTCAGTAAGGACATATACAACAGTGGGCATTGTTCTCTTCTCTGCAGTATCAACCTCTGCATCCCCGACGGTGCCCTGGTGGCGGTGATTGGTCAGATCGGGTCGGGGAAGTCCTCCCTCCTGTCCGCCCTGCTGGGAGAGATGGAGAAACGGAAGGGAGACGTTTCTGTCAGGGTAGGAGAACTTCACTCGCTCTGTAGATCCACCTATTGTGTGGACGTTTCTGTCAGGGTAGGAGAACTTCACTCGCTCTGTAGATCCACCTATTGTGTGGACGTTTCTGTCAGGGTAGGAGAACTTCACTCGCTCTGTAGATCTACCTATTGTGTGGACGTTTCTGTCAGGGTAGGAGAACTTCACTCGCTCTGTAGATCTACCTATTGTGTGGACGTTTCTGTCAGGGTAGGAGAACTTCACTCGCTCTGTAGATCTACCTATTGTGTGGACGTTTCTGTCAGGGTAGGAGAACTTCACTCGCTCTGTAGATCTACCTATTGTGTGGACGTTTCTGTCAGGGTAGGAGAACTTCACTCGCTCTGTAGATCTACCTATTGTGTGGACGTTTCTGTCAGGGTAGGAGAACTTCACTCGCTCTGTAGATCTACCTATTGTGTGGACGTTTCTGTCAGGGTAGGAGAACTTCACTCGCTCTGTAGATCTACCTGTTGTGTGGACTGCTAGGGTTCAAACATTTCGTTGACGTGTTCACTGGCCAGTCATTGGGAAAGTTTGTTTGCTTGTTTGGCCTTTATTTATCTATGAGAAGCTCAAATCGGCCCACAGGTCGCTTTTTATTCCGGTCATTATAAAAGAGGTAGGGGTAGGGGTCAGACAAAAGAGGTAGGGGTCAGGCAAGTTGTTGAAGCATCACTTGATTCTCTCACAGTATGAAAGTGGATGCAAATTTTGACATCATTTACACGATGAATGAGCGAAAAATGAAAGAAAAATACGAATTCATATAAATGATGGTTATAACAAGCACATGTGTTACGTAAATTAGGTTATTTCCAAGCTTAAAGAAATAATATCACTAAGATATAGGGTCATCAATCATGGAAGTTTGAACAGAAGAGAGAAAAGAAATTAATAACAATAACCGTTTAACGACACATAGGAATGTCATTTTTTTAATGCAATCCAGGGAAGCACAGCGTATGTTTGCCAGCAGCCGTGGATCCAAAACGCAACCTTGCAGGACAACATTCTGTTCGACAGCCCCATGGACGCGTGCCGGTACAGCGCGGTGCTGGAGTCCTGCGCCCTGGGGCCGGATCTTGAGATGCTGTCAGGAGGGGACCTGACAGAGATAGGGGAGAAGGTCAGGGAGTAACAAATGTTTTTATTTTTGTCTTTAGACATTGTTATATTCTCACATTAGGAAACAAATTACAGAAGTAAAAAAAAGAACAATCAATCAAAATTCTCTTACTTCCATGACATATTCGAGTCGAATGTCTTCATGCCACAGCCCTAGCCCTATCATGCGCTATATCAGTTGTTGCTTAACAAGTTCCAAGGCGCCCGGGCGTTCTTAATTGAGGTCATTGACCTCGCCGGACAGACCAGCTGTCTATCGACTACACCACCCTACTTTCATTAACGTAGTGTTGACCTGTAATTATGCAGCCCCTTGAACTACTGCCAGGGGACCCAAAATCACAATATACCTTTGGAAACTCAATAGCTATCCACGTATCAAAATGTGTACACATCCATTGAAAGGGTCTTGAGTTCTACATGTAGGTGGGAACGCATGCCACCAAAAAATACCTCCGTTGGAGGTGAACCTTCTCCACGGAGGTGAAAAAATATACAAACGTCTGATCTAATATGAAATGCATACTAAATACATGACTTGTTAAAGCAAAAGTGTCGGTGGATTTGATGTATGCAACTTATAAATACATGTCAAAATACAAAAAAGGAAAAGGAAACAAGAATGTAAAGTTTGAATTCCTGAAAGTCATATTTACGAGCAGCTATGTGGTCTACCGTTAAAAGTCTGCCAGCCGCCAGCTCTTAACAGTGTCTATTCAAAGGTACCTGGCTGGTCTGTTTGCCGGTGTTACAAAGGAAAGGGAGTGGACGGTACGGAGTAATGAGGATTAAACGGGCACCAAAATCAAGATGACTGTTGTCAATTTTTGAACCTCATTAAATGCTGTCCAGTGGGGTCATTGCTGAGTCCGCCGCTATTTTCATTTCAGTGAATCACAGCTCAAGCCTTTGCGGACATATAAAGTGTTACACATATATATCAGCCATTCTCTAATGTCTACAGCTAAGAGAAGAGTATACCTGAAGTATCATTTAAATCCTGCCACTGGAACACAAAAACACTATGTACGCCAGAGCTATGATATTTTGAAATGCAAATAGGGACACCAACATCATGGCTAGCACATGACTGCTATGTTTTACTTTTACAAATTGCATCAGGGTATCAACCTGAGTGGCGGGCAGAAGCAGCGGGTGAGCCTGGCGCGGGCGGCGTACAGCGGCGCGGATGTGTACTACCTGGACGACCCGCTCAGCGCCGTGGATCCACACGTCGGCCGCCATATCTTCAACCACGTCATCGGACCTGACGGCTTGCTGAAGAATAAGGTGAAATAATTACAAAGGACATCATTATCAATAGAATTTCAGCGCTTTGTCGAGCGCCTTATGACATCAAATATTCATCAAATATTCATTCGAATCTGGTGTGTTACGCCGAAGGGCGGTTATACCGGCTTTACAGATACAGATATACTGTTCGAAGTGTTGACTACGGAATTGTAACGGGCCCCTTTAAATGGAGAAGAAGCTTCAATAGTTTTGGGAAGCAATCCCAGCGGTTAAACCTACACGAGCCCTACACACTTTTACAGCAGAACAGAGCAGAGTAGTGGAGACCTGGTATGCTAGATACAGGGCGGCTGTTTTACCTTTACATTTTACTTTGCTCAGAAAGGTCCAGTGATATCCATCACAATGTTCTGGCTGTAGCTATTTAAAACACCGGGATTGACCAACTATTTGAACTTGTCTAACAGACCTGACAAATCCAGTTTTGTAGTGGGGGCTGTGAGACTTGAGGTCTGAAAAGTAAGTAAATGCGCTGTTGATTGTTTCTGCATGGCTTAGCAATGTGTTGCACCGCAAAGTTCATTTGGCGGCTCGCCCCCTGTCACGTTTCAGACCAGAGTGTTGGTGACCCACGGCACCAGCTTCCTGCCGCAGTGTGACCAGGTCATCGTGCTGCAGGGCGGCAGGGTGTGGCTCAGGGGGGACTACAGCAGCCTGATGGAGCAGAGTCGGGAGTTCGCGGAGTACATCCGTACCTACAGCAACACGGCGGGGGGACAGTCGGACTCAGGTGCAGATCCTGTCCGTTAGTAGAGACGTTTTGAAATTTAGAAAAGACACGGAAAGGATTGAAGGAACAGGGACTACCCAATTCAGTCTCAACAGCTGAAAAAAAATCACATTTCAAAATTCTGAAGAAAGCACACGCAGAGCAGTCTATTTGGGTATAAAACACGCACATATATATCGGTCCTTTGTACCTTGCTTCAGTTTTGGCCTACTGCCATACGGTCAGCTGTAGTGTCATTTCGTCCTACCAGAACAGTTATAATGCATGAAGATGACGCAAATACTATACATGAGATACAAAGCACCCTGCCCACACACCGACAACGAGTACTTCACTCGTGGTTTCTTGCTCAGTGTCATTACCTGGATGTCTAAATTTCATCAACAAATACTCAGTTATATTGGTGAAAGTAGGATACCAGGTGACAATTATCATGGTGATGCTTTGTGCAATAATCTTTATCAGTGAATCTTTTTCTTTCAGAAATGGACAAGACAGAAGTGGAAAAGGACCCGCCCGTACACCTAAACAACCTGAGGCACGATTCAAACGGGAAAGTCAAGGATTTGACCGGGTGAGCATTTGCTGTAATTTTGTGTTTTTTGCCATCCCTAAATCTAGGGAACAATTTGAAAACATATTGTACTACTAGCAGGCAGCAATATATGTGTTGTTCATGAACCTGTCTAGCGATTTTATCGATGTTCTGCTAAGGTAACTTTTTATCTCTATGTTCTATTTCATTACCTACATGTAAAATGGAGGGATTGTTCTGGGTCTGTCTGTCTGAGTGTCTGTCCGTGTGTCGGTCAGTGTGTCTGACTGTGTTTATGTTTCAACACACTTGTGGTTAGCCATAAGCAATGGATCTGTTCTTGTTGCAGTGTGATGATATGTGGTATGTGGCTAGGTGCAAGTTAAAATAATGTGATGCAGAGACTAGCGTAATACATATCAAGGTTGAAAACATTTTTTTGTCTACAGGTTTTAAAAGAAATATTGCCAAAATGGTTGTCAATGTTAGCCTGATTTATCAGGCGATTGTGTCCCCCTCACCCTGATTCCTATTGTCTTACCTCTCTCCCCCCCCCCCACACACACAGCACTAACGGTCTTCGAAAGCGACTACAAAAGCCATCACGTGACCGTCTGGCAGAGAGCCGAGACCAAGAACAAAGTGAAGACATCAAGACCCCCGGAGCGTCTGTAAATCAAATAAAACAGAAGGAGGAAGGGAAGGGAAGTAAACTCCTGCAGGAGGAGGAGGAGGAGCAGTCTGATGGGGTACGTCGCTCTCATGTGCACGCCGACGTTCTAAGGATTATAGCTATTATCATAAACTACCTTACATTTTTTTCACAATAATGTCATACACTAGCATAGTAGTGAAACCGCTGGTTGCAGCCGCAAGTTATCCATTGAGGTATGGAGGCATAACCACTGCAATTTGTGAAATAATTGATAGGTTTCAACTTTTGAAGTACTCGTAACGAAAATTGAAGATGACTTTCACTCTGTCATGGAATGCTCTAGATATGATGCTTTACGTCATAAGCTATTCACACTTCTCAAAACAAGTACAAGTTTTAAGAGTGTCGATGTTACAGACCGTTTTGTGTACATATTCAAATGCAACAATCCCTACAATGCGAACATAGGTAAATATCTAAACGACTGCTTTCACATTAGAAAAACAACGAAAATAATGATTAAACTAACTCGATTATAACACTATATCGAAAACGTATGCTAACCCTTTTGTATTGTATTAGTAATTAGGATGTTAAGTTTTATTCTATACTCCTACTTTGTATTCTGTTTGCTAATTCTTGCCATACTTTGTACCATGTACAATTGCCGTGCAATAAAGTTCTTCTATATGTTACCATATACGATTAACGGGTCAACTATACCAAGACATATATGAGGTTAATCTTTTACAGAAGCTCTAAAAGAGCTCAGCATCTCATGTAATATGTTGACGTTCCTTATCTAACAAAATAACCCAGCAAACGTATCGAGAAGAGTAGGACTGACCCGGTGATACATGGAGAGGAACCATGATGATGATCCACTGTATTCTGCAGCTCATTGCGCTATGTTATCGAGAAACGTCTTTCAATGTCCGTAATCTTTTTGTACCCGATTCCTTTCTTTCATTTGCCTATACAGGTACAGAGGTTCTCCCGCATAGAAGATACTCCATGTAAATGTTGATGTTAGTAGGCTACGTACTATCAATGAATGACGCGTGCAATCCCAGTATTGGTTAAGCCACCGTCTAGCTACGTAGACCTGATGTTTTACCCTGTTCTACCATCTGCAGGTGAAGTTGTCGGTGCTGGGAGACTACATCAGGTCCTTCGGTACCGGGTTGTTCCTCTGCATGTCTCTGCTCTGCTGTGGTCAGCTCGCCGCCGACAAGTACTCCGTCGTCTGGCTGAGTGAGTGGACCAGCGACGGCACCCGGGACACCAGCCTGAACTATCTCCGACTCGGGGGGTATGGTGCATTGGGCCTGGCACAAGGTAGTGTGAAATAGCCGAAATAAACTTTTAAAAGACCCAGCAGAAACAACTCAGTCTTGCAAGGCGGAAATACATGGAAAAAAATTAACTCAATTTTTCTATCAGGAAGCCCACCATACTTCCCATTTGGAACACTTTGACTATCTTGTTTGTTTACGAACTGTCAGCTCGTCATTACTCTCTAATTCTTGATTTTGCACTAAGGCCACAGCAAGTAATTTTTAAGGATTACATCAGCGCGCTCATTAGTTTTCGCCCTATCTCATTAATTTTGGAATCTGCCATCCATAAAATTTACTTGCTGTGGCCTAATATAGGTTCTATCTCTACATATATGTCAGAACCCCGCCTTTGTAACACTCTAGTCAGAAAAATGCGATGCTAGTCATTGAACAAAGTCTAACATTTACTTTTGTGTCAATGAATAAACCTAAGTAGAAATGAAAGAAAAATGTTTTTGCTCTCTTATCACCAGGAGTCCTGTCGATGCTGGTACATATATGTGTAGTTAAGGGCGCTGTCCTCTCCGCTATGCGCATCCACGACAAAGCCTTGCTGCAGCTCCTCCGCGGATCGCTACAGTTCTTTGACGTCACGCCCCTGGGTCGTATCCTCAGCCGCTTCTCTCAGGACCAGGAGCGCATCGACAGGGGGATCGGCTGGCTCATCATGTTATGGGTCTTCTTCGCCCTGATGGCCCTCAGCACCCTGTTCATAGTCAGCTTCTCCACGCCACTCCTCGTCGTGATGCTGCTGCCGATCGCTTATCTCTACCTCTACATGCAGGTACGAGTCATTGTGAACCGTTGTACGGATATGGGGGGGGGGGGGGGTGTGTGCTTTGGGTCCTCATCTCACAATTATTTCATTTATAAATTAAATTAAATCAATCATCTAAATAGCGCGTAATTTTCTGATCGTATTTTGTCTTATCCATAAACCTTATTTAACCTTGAGTACACTTTAGAAGTTCAAGGGGGGTAAGGGGTTGTGTTAAACCATGGTATAGGCTGATATAACTGTAGTTGTAAGAAGTAAATCGTAATTAACAATAACGTATCCCATGTTAAACAGAAATATTCCTAATCAGCCATAGGCCCCCTTGTCAGATGAAGGTTGATATATCCTGACGTGTAATAAGCAGTAGGGTCCTCACTTACCCTAAGGAAGACCAGATTGATAACTCATGAAAATTTGTCCATTTCTTATGTTAGAAAACAGATTAACATTTACCAAAATGAGGTGTCAATGTTTCATTTCCTCAGCGGTATTACAACGCGACATCCCGGCAGTTGAGGAGACTGGAGTCCAAGAGCAGCACCCTCATCCACTCCCACTTCAGCGAGACCCTGCAGGGGGTGAGCACCATCCGCGCCTACAGCCGCTGTCAGCAGTTCGTCAGGCAGAACCACGCACGGGTGGACCAACACCAAACAGCGTTTTACTCCAGCAGCAATGCAGAAAAGTAGGTATCTAAGAGCATGGCATGACTTTACCTATTCAGAGCAATATGATGATTGGTGAGTTTATGATCATAGTGTTATTGTAATTCACATATACCACAGGTTGGGCTCACAACACTTTTTACACATCAAATGGATGCAACGGCAAAACTGACTGTAAACTTGTATAGATCACCCCACCCCCACCCCAGATCATGCACATCGAACATTCCTTCTTACTTTTCGTCCAAAGCTGGCTTGGGGTAGGACTGGATATGGCTGGAAATGCTATCACCATGTTTGCTGCCCTGCTCGCCATACTTGGAAGGGACAGTCTCAGCCCAGGCGCTGTAGGACTATCCTTGTCTTCCGCACTTTCGGTGAGAATCTCCCGTTCGTTCCTGATATCGTTGTTATTGATGAATCCTTGTCATAGTTTTGTCAGCCTCCTAAACATCCTTTATGTCATAGAGTCCATTTCATTTCAAGTCACCGAGAGGGTTGTTATTGTCGTGAATAATTTACAAATGTTTTCAATTTATTGTAATTATTTGTGTCAGAGATTTGATACTTTTTAAATATTTTGAATGTGATTTCAACTTTATAGATATTTCTTACGTTTTCTGAAATATTCTTGATGTGGAATATGATAATTCAAACAGTTTTAAAATAATAGTAACAGCAGTCTACCATTACTTACAATTCTTAAATAACAATTTCTTACCATTATTCTTTAGCATTATTTGTAGCATCTTTATAAATAGGTCGGAGGGCGAGGAAGAAAGTAATTCACACATCGTTGACAAGTATACTCTCCACAAAAACCAAGCAGTGTCCTGCAGTGAAATCTTAAGATGTACGAAGGCAGACAAAGTGGCAGAATGTATTGTGGCAATCACATTTTACCTAAAAATATTGGATTGGGGGGAGGGCCAAAGAAATTTTTTCTCAGAGTTAGCAATACCTTAGTATAACTCTACCAGCAAAATTTGGCACTCAAAATACAGGAAATAGCGTTTCAGTCGGTCAAGATTTGAAAATTTCGAATTCCCGGGCCGCGGGAAGCATGCTTGCCGACTCACCAAGAATCGTCGGCGAAAAATATGTCGGGAGGGCGTCGTCCCCCAAATACCAGCAAACTTTGCCTCTCAAAATGCAGCAAAAAGTGTTTAAGAGGGTAAATTAACAGTCTGTGTTGTAGCCATCGTACATCATTCCATCATTTGACGGAATTTTGCCGCTCATGACGGACAGAAATTCTGCCCTTTCCGTCATCTTTGATGACGGACAAGAATCGACGAGAAAAGATGTAGACAGACCTTGGAATTTGCAAAATCTCCAGAAAATCAGCGGACGTTTGCGACGAGGCCGACTCGATCATTTCTAATGCCCGCTGCTGGCCGGCGACAACCCAAACCAAACGAAAGAGAGCGAGTGACCATGGTCACCGTGGAGTTGAAAAATCGACGTCACGCCCCCTCCCCAATACAGTTCTGAACGGTCACATCGGGTTGACGTTTTAGCTGATGTTTTCCCCGGTTCACCGTCAGTCATTGCCAATGAAGCCTAGAAATTCCGAAATACTCCTAAGCTATCGGGCTTTCCGTAATTTGTGTTGACATTGTTAAAGTTTCAGCCGGCCGAGGAACTTTATTCCCGCTGAAAATGGTAAAGAGACGTCAAATATTTGATTACAATTGACCAATGACATGCAAGTTTCTCGATTTCTCTAAGCGTAAATTTGCGAGATTTGGAAAATAATATATATGGAAAATAAATGTGGAGATAGCGCGATCGACGAAGCGGCTGTTGAAATGCTTGAATCAGCGACATTTGACTGTTACCGGAGAATGTTACCGGGGGAAACATTGGAGAAAAAAAATGGACGTCTTTATGGCGGTCTTTCTAAAATTAGGGTGTCTAATTCTTCATTATTTTTAGTACAGAGCGCATTCGAAGAAGTGTTGAAAATGTTTTACTTTTGCCGACCGAAGTTATTCCTGTAGGACTCCTTGGTGAGACATAGATAGGTAATCAAGTTTTGCGCTAAATTTTCTTCACCCATTCTTTTTTTGTCACTATTAATGGAGATGTCATCAAGCATCTACCAGTAGAATTTGCCCCTCGAAATGAAGGAAACAGCGTTTCAGACGGTGAAGCCTTTTCACGGATTTTCCCGGATGATGCCTTGCGCCGAATATTGATCATTCGATAACGTAATTTCATACCGCCCTCTCTGTTTTGTGTCTTTTTTTATAATACATATATATCAAATAGTTTTGGGGGCAGTTTTAATGTTTCAGAAAGGGGGGAGGGCCAAGGAAAAAATATCAGCTAGGGGGGGAGGACTCAGGGAAAACATATCAGCTAGGGGGGGGGCCAGTGAAAATTTTCTTGACCCAACCTCCCACGCACCGGCCTACCCCCGGTAAATTCTGTACAGTCCCTTAACAATGAATGTTGATCCCTCCCATCTTACATATATTACAGATCGACTGGATCCTGACGACGATGGTTCACATCATAGGACACCTGGAGAGAAACGTGGTGTCGCTGGAGAGACTGCAGCAGTATGCACAAACACCTGCTGAGGTAACTGTCTACAACAGGGACATAGTTCTAAAATGTGCGCATATATGCCCCCCAATAAAGAACCATGAAATTACCTGTAGTTATCGCTTAAATCAACAACGATGAGCATGACCCGAGGACTCTGAACTCACATAAAAGCAATCTACGTTCCTATGGGCCAGGTCACTTCTGTCGTGTGATCATCGTGCAACCGCAAACTAAGGACATTCTTGGAATAGTCGTGTCTGTGTCGTACCAAATTCAGCTTTTACCAAAAAAGGCTGTCTTGGATCCTTGTCGGTGGTTGGTTCTACTGAAGCCTGCGACATCACATCTGAACGAGGACGGAAGCGTAGCGGACGGATAAGAGAAATGTCGGTTTGTCCACTAGGAGCAGGAAACCCGCGGGAAACCGCGCCGCTTGTTGTTTTTTCAAAGGAGAGTATTTGGTAAATATGGAAATTTCTCTGTCAGGGTTGATACGTTGTTTTCAGTGTTGCTGGTTTCAGTTTGGGGTTTGTGCATGACTCATAGTGACCGATATTTTGTTTGTGGATGGTGAATTCAATTGTGTTTTGGTACTGCAACTGAACTTAATATATTAATGTCATGTATGTTTGGACAGCATGCAGACAAAACGTGTACTGAACCCAAAAGTTTTAATGCAGACGTGTTTTAGTTCGGGTCATTGAAATAGGATAATTCCAGAATGGAGGGATGGGCTGGATAGTTTTCGGGTTGTAGGTATTGAAGGTAGAGATTGATGTTACAATATGATAAATTTCAAATAATGCACGTGACATTTTTTATTGATAAGGCACCCTCATAGTTCTATTGTGTTCGACTATAGGAATGTCATGTACATTAATATGCACATATGGATCGTGTTTGCTTCATTGCTAAAAACACTGTACTGGTAAATGTTGGAAACTTCTTGCAAGGTTGATGAAATTTGGTTTTAGGAATTTTCATGCAAAAAAAAGAGAGGGCAAAAAGGTCAATGAAGAGGTTCCTAAGCCCCATTGCTCACGATATGCTGTATTTGTATGTTCAACTATAACTGCACAGTGTTGTTGTAGAGATTACGCAAACCTGAAGGACTCCACAGAGCTTAGACAGACTATGTCGGGTTATGTTTTGTAGGCTGATTGGACTGTTGAGGACCATAGGCCACCAGACAACTGGCCAGCAGAAGGGAACGTCAGCCTCAGCTCGTACCAGACCCGCTACCGGGATGGGCTGGACCTGGTCATCAAGGACATCACGGTCAACATCAGCAGTGGCGAGAAGGTAAACATCAACAGGCATTTACACCGAGCTGTAAACATCAACGGGCATTTACACCGAGCTGTAAACATCAACAGGCATTTACACCGAGCTGTAAACATCAACAGGCATTTACACCGAGCTGTAAACATCAACAGGCATTTACACCGAGCTGTAAACATCAACAGGCATTTACACCGAACTGTAAACATCAACAGGCATTTACACCGAGCTGTAAACATCAACAGGCATTTACACCGAGCTGTAAACATCAACAGGCATTTACACCGAGCTGTACTGCTTTTTGTGTCATTTACTAGAATATTCCTCAGTGAATAAGAAAAGGTAACGAGATATGCACCTCCAAATTTTCGATGCCAACTGTACATCTTGATCACGGAATGACCTAGTCTCGCGAGAACACGAGACTAGGACGAGACTTGTGAAGATCGTCCTGCCTCCCCCGCTTCCTTGCGGAGCAGGGGTAAGTAGTTTTGTGTCATGTAGGAAAAGAGTTGAAAGATCTCACGCAATACTCGCTTGTCTTGTTTGATAAGAGTAGTTCATTGATTCTGCGAATAATATTTGTTCACTGATTACTTCGACTGGGAATGTGACTGACATATGAAAATATGTTCATGTTTCATATTACCATGAATAAGTTTATCAGGTTGGTATGCCATTCAAAGTCGCACTCACTCGCTCGCATGCTCATTCACTCACTCACACTCACTCACTTAGTCGCACACCCACTCATTCACTAACTCACTCATTCACTCACTCACCCACCCATTCACTCACAATGACTCACAATGACTCACTCACCCACCCATTCACTCACAATTACTAGCAATCGCTCACTCACCCACCCATTCACTCACAATTACTCACAATCACCCACTCCCCCACCCATTCACTCACAATTACTCACAATCACTCACTCACACACCCATTCACTCACAATGACTCACAATGACTCACTCACCCACCCATTCACTCACAATTACTAGCAATCGCTCACTCACCCACCCATTCACTCACAATTACTCACAATCACCCACTCCCCCACCCATTTGCTCACAATTACCCACAATCACTCACTCATTCACTTACTCACTCACTGACTCACAAAGTAGTCTCTGCACAGCTGATACAAAGTGTTGTCTGTGCAGATAGGGATTGTGGGTAGAACTGGAGCAGGGAAGTCGTCCCTGGTGTTGGCCATCTTCCGCATCATCGAAGCCGCGGGAGGGGAGATCGTCATCGACGGGGTCAACATTTCCACCATCGGGCTCCACGACCTGCGGTCCCGTATCACTGTTATCCCGCAGGTAAGTCATACAAGCACCCTGTAAATATTATTCGCTAAGCAGGCTATGTTTTCGGTGCAGCTTGTTTGTTGGTTTGCATGTTTTTGTTTGTTTGTTTATTGACAGCATAATTCAAGAAGCAGTGAATGGGTCCGAATGGTATTTGATATATGGTAATTGGGACCTAGTTATTGAGAAACCTCTGATTGGTAAATGATAGAGACTTCATATTTTTGCCGTATGTAACTTAGACTGAGGTTACATAAATTCTGCAAATTTGGGCATTTTTAATAAGGAAACAGTGTTTTAGCAAATGTATGAGTCCCTGGAGCACCCTATATATTTCTATGTTGTCATAGTTATAAGGAACGACATGCTATTGCGAGATGTCTGCCATCTTGCTTGGTGCTGTTTGGTTATGCATTAAATTTCACTCATCGTTTGCACCAAACAGCCGCCTCTCTGTCGTAGTCTCTGATTGGTGAGAGTAGGGCAGACACCAGAGTTATTTCTGTCTATTCACCGATTTCACACTTCCCAAGATGCCCCAGTGGGGTGTCGTAAACTTCATTTTGCGGTAATTCTTCTTAGCGTGAACCAACAGAAAACCCAAGTAGGAGGGTGGTAAAGCTGCAGGAAGGTACGTTTTTTGTGTTGATTCTCATCAAACATGTCATAATTACATGTTTTGTATACTGGGGAGATAATACAGAAGAATTCTTAAAGGTTTCACCAGTGTTTGTCTCCCCCTTCCGCTATGACAATAATACAAATTCAACTTCTATAGACAAACACTGGTAAAACCTTTAAGAATTGTTCTGTATTATCTCCCCAGTATACAAAACATGTAATTATGACAAGTTTGATGAGCATCAACACAAGAAACGTACCTTCCTGCAGCTTTACCGCCCTCCTACTTGGGTTTTCTGTTGGTTCGCGCTAAGAAGAATTACCGCAAAATGAAGTTTACGACACCCCACTGGGGCATCTTGGGAAGTGTGAAATCGGCGAATTGGAGCCTAGCATGAGCTGAGAAATAGTGAAGCAAAACCTCCTAAAGGTACCTACTCGAATTCCAATCTTGTAAGAATGGAAAAAAAATTCTTCCCTACCAGAAAGTCATAGGGGTCTCTTGATTACCTTGCTAAGAAAACAGGGGGTTGACCTGTGGGGTGAAATCCGAGAACATCACGGTATCCACCCGCAGGACCCGATAATTAACATCCGTCTTTACGCCAACTAAACTGCTGATCGTGAACTGAATACATTTTGACCAAACGGGAATACTAGACCTCATCAGTTCCCTATAACTCCACGAGTGTCCAGATTAGGCCAACATTTTAAAGGAAAAGAAGAATTTTCAATTATTTTAAGGTAGCACTATAATCGTTAAGGTAGTTGTTCTCATAGTATGTACACTTGATCCATGGTGCCTAGATCTCTCTGATCGGCTTACAGAGTGCAGACATGTTGTGTCCTCGTGCTTGATTTCTCAACCTTCCGCCGTCCTTAGTGACACTGAGAGGTTTACATAACACTCAACCTACCCTTGCTATACAGGACCCTGTCGTGTTCTCGGGCACGCTGCGCATGAACCTGGACCCGTTTGAGAAGCACCCTGACGCGGAGATCTGGCGCGCCCTGGAGCTGGCTCATCTGAAGGACTTCATCATGGGTCTGGACAAACAGCTGGATCATGACGTCAGCGAGGGTGGAACGAACCTCAGGTCAGTCACACTGCCAGGTCATCATTAGTTAGTCTACGTTTCGTAGCGAGCTCGCTACATTTTCAACATGGGGTCTCCTATTAACTCCACGGCTTTAGAAACTTGGGAACTCTAACACCATGTGACAGTCATATTTCGTTTCTTGTATAAGCGATTTTGACTACACGGCTAGGCAATGAGTAGCGAGCTTGATTGAACATGTAAAACTACCAGTTCGATATCACTAGTAGAAGTGAGTGGATCAAAGCAGGCCGATCTTTAACTGCGAAATCAAAGTTTTAAAGCTTCAAAAGACTCGATCAGTTTCTGATTATAGTAGTGAATGTAATTGTTTCTCGAGTCGAGTTGATCCCCCTACCCTTGTTCCCCGTCCATATGTGTAGTGTTGGGCAGAGACAGTTGGTGTGCCTGGCCCGTGCCTTGCTAAGGAAGTCCAAGTTGCTGGTTCTTGACGAAGCCACGGCGTCGGTGGACCCTGAGACGGACGCCCTGGTCCAGACAACCATCCGGACACAGTTTGCCGACTGTACCGTGTTGACCATCGCTCACCGACTCAACACTATCATGGACAGCACAAGGTGAGAAAGCTCTATGCTGTAGATTATTTCCAAGTACTAGTCCTTTCTTCCTGTTCATGCAAATCCAAAGAACATCCTTTGAAGAGTAGACCTCGCGTCTCTGAGTAGAGAAAGCGTGACGATAGACTTTGACACAAACCAGATTAATGGAACAGAAATGTTTGTCTTTCTTTTGAGATATGAAACGCTTTTACTGCAAGTAGCGTCATTTTTGCACATTGTAACATAACATAATTGTAACTTTCTATACAAAACAAATTTTGTGAATTTCAGTAGTCTATAACTCCTCATTTCTTTGACCTCATTTCTTTCTTTCGTCTGTTTATTCTATATTTCTATTTGTTCGGCGCAGGATCCTGGTACTCGATGGCGGGAAGGTAGCAGAGTTTGACACACCGGAGAATCTCATTGGTTCTAAGGGACTCTTCAGCAGTATGGTCCGAGATGCCGGTCTGGCTACACAGGGGTGATGATGTAACAATCACGGGAAGATAATCAAGAGATATGTGAACTTTTCCTTCATCTTGCAAACATTCCTAGGTATCACTACAGCCAGAAACACAAGCTCCTTCCTGATACAAAAGAAAATTTGAAAAACAACTCTGAATATGGTCTGCAACTGTTACCGTTATATAGTCAATACAACATGATTGCACAAGCTAACATAAACGTTTCGATAGGCGTTCATTGCTCGTTTCCAGTTCAGCTGATCCTGTGTTTCTCTTTTTAAATGTGTCTATCAGCAATATGCCGAAGTCACTTGTATGTAGACGTCACGATCACTGACATGCAAATGCAACATTTTAATTTTGTTGTTGTCACAGTGATGTCAATATAACCGATATATTCAATACATTTAACTCTTCAGGTGAGCAGATTACATCGTACTAGGGCAGAGTACGGAGTTGTAGGTAGTTCGCACATTATCAAACTCTGTTTATTTTTATCACCTTTTATCAAACAAAGATTATTTTGTGATTAGGAATTAGTATTGTTTTGTGATTAGGAATATACCGTAACTAATGATTCTCCCGCCTTTTTGTAACGTTAACACTATATCAAATACTTATGGTAACCCTTATTGCACTAGTAATTAGGATTGTAAGTTTTATTCGACACTGTACTTCTCGTCTTGCATTTTATCACATTGTTGTTGCCATACATTGTATTGTGTACAGTTGTAAACTTAAGTTCTCTATAT
The DNA here is from genome assembly GCF_035083965.1 of Branchiostoma lanceolatum. NCBI lineage: Eukaryota > Metazoa > Chordata > Leptocardii > Amphioxiformes > Branchiostomatidae > Branchiostoma > Branchiostoma lanceolatum. The sequence continues at coordinate 23,646,206 of NC_089728.1, read as the reverse complement.
AAACAAGATATCTATGCAGTTTTGAAAATCCTTGAAACCGTCGTTTTGTAAAATAATGCGATAGAGGGGTACTACTTAGTATCTCGTTTTTGCAATCTACCATTAAAAGGTAGTGGTGATCCATTGTAAAATACAACACATTGTTCAATCGGATATGTCTATTGTAATTTTGATGAGTCCCCTTTTTTTATAACATATTCGTCATAAAAATGAAAGAAATAGTTGATCACGGTTGCAACTCATCATCATATCAAACCAAACAAAAGTTATTTTCGACATTAGTGACAAGTTTGAAGAACGCATACCAACCTGTCCTATTATGATATTTTCAACGTTCGACAAAATATACATTGAATTTAACTAATTTGCATGGCCTTCATACTACACGGTTTATTTATTAAGTGTAATAGTTAGCGACCCTGTCTCTAGACCAAAAGGTCGGGAGTTTGTATCCCGGCTGTTGTCACTGGAAAGAGTTGCACTACAGGAAGATTGTTCATTGTATTTGTCAAAATTTGTCCAGGGAAATTTGCCGGGTACAATTGACAGATCATCATAGCTATGATTGTCACCTCTGTCGCATTTTTTTCTGTGTCTTCTAAAAGACACATGTTCAAATCTCAAATCTTCAAATCTTTATTTGTTTAAACCAACATCGCAGAAGCACATACAAACATACACTTCTGAATTACGTTGATCTTACACAACAAACCGTTACACACAAAATAACACAAGAACAACTGTGACGCAGTCTGCAATTGTCTGTTGTACAGGCGGACGGTATAACGGATGAATGACTTGTATAGTCTGTTCGTCCTAGATATTAAAGGGGACACTGATTCCACTAGAGTTCCTTAAAGACCTTCCAGTGACCTCTGACCTAACATCTGGTACCAGATCATGCAGAAGGTGGTCAGGTTTGAGCATGCGCTTAAACAGTCTGAGAGCAGCAAGCTCACGTATTTCCTTTAATGTTGCAACATTGAAGGTTGAAACACTCCCCCTTCCACCCTGAGATATAATCCTTACGGCTCTCCTCTGTACCCTCTCCATGGCTAGCCGACAAAGAGCACATGCCCATACTCGAGCACAGGCCTGACTAGGGCTGTATACACTTGAAGAAGATCAGAGACACTCATGCCTTGTTTGGTGAGGAGTCTGAGGTAATGAAGTCTCCGCGAGGGCTTGGTTACCATTGAATTCACCTGCTCGTTGAAAGTGAGACAAAAATGAGTCGACAACTGGCACTGGTTGTCCCCCAAGGGTCAATGCAGGTGGCACAGGAACACGCTTGTAAAAGTAGATTTGGAGCAGCTGGCTTTTGATGCCGTTCAATAACATCCTCTGTTCGCTAGCCCAAGAGTCAAGGTGGGAAGACTCCTCAGCAACTGACCTGTCCTCGTCCGCCTTAGGTGCCAAAAGTGTTCTGGACAAGGTCACATCGTCGGCGTAGCCAACATTCAGTGTGTCAGTGTGCACTGTTGTCCGGGTGCTGAAGAAAAGCAGAAACAAGTAAGGGGAGATGACTCCACCTTGTGGGACTCCCGATGTCAGTGAACGCCAGGAGCTCATCTCACCATTTGCAACTTCTCTCTGCTGTCTATCCTGATTCATTTTCTTCTTAAGATGTAAAAACCGTGCCATTAGAGAGGTGGGAACGGTCTTTGAGAATCAAGGGCTGATATTGAAAATGACATCCGTAGTGTATGTGTGAATCGTTAATTAATTTGCTTATTAACGTAATTGCCTCTGTACTTTGGGCAACAATTAATTTGAAGCTTTAGCAATTATCTCATTGGAACTACTTAGATTAAAAAGATGCCAGCAGGGTGGCCTTTATGAATGTATTATGAAATTCATGTTGTCTTTGTTTATCTGTCATTTATTGCGTGTGTAAGTCTCTTGAACGTTCTTGTAAGTTACAAATAAAATGAATTCTCACAATATATCAGAATCTTCTGGACAACTCCACATATTTCACAGAAGTATGAAACTCTTGTTCTGTTGTTGCATAGATGCGAGGTTGATGAGAAGCCTGGATATATTTGGTGCGGTAGTTTCAGTCCCCAGTACCTTGGGCTCAGCTACACCCGGCTCATACACCCTGCCCTTGTGATATGTAATCAATAGAGTATGAAAAGCTAGTGTGACCGTCTTGACTTGAAGGGAGTGCTAAGGCCATATAAACGTGACCAAACAAAAATAAACACACGAAAAAAACGGTCGTACCGCACACACCAGGCCTTCGGTAACAACCCGTTTGTTGAGTCGATATAGCGTCACTCAAAGTCGATCCCCACCGTCATGGCAACGTGTACATTATTCATCGCGAAGTTAGCTGGGTGCCATAGAAATGGTAATACTACTATGTCCATGCGTTCTTTGTTGTGTTAGGAGCAAACTTTGAGGAAAATATCGCATTCAGTCCACTAATACACTAGAAATGAGACAAAAAGTGTTCCTCACAAAACCTTTGTCGTCTGCTGAATAACAGAATTCTGGGTATTGAATATGGCGGCGGTAAATTACACTTGGCCTAGGTTGCAGCAACAAAGAGGCGTTTGTGATGATTGGTCACACTTAGAGTCCAGTTACAGGTTAGCAAGAGAGATTCTTTAAAGATGTCCTGTAAATGATTGTGTTTAGCAGGAAGCGGATATGACATTTGTCTTATAAACCAGCGAACAACCATGCAGTGTAATTTTCCCACAACGCCCTCAGACTGTTTCAAAGAGGGACGGAAAGTTTTTGACCCCGTCGTCTTTGAATGTATGGTTGTCGAAGCTTTTCAGCCGGTGTTTTGAATACGTTAGTCAGTCAAGTTTGCATTTCTGGCAGTTTTGCTGATGTTTCATCTAACACATATCCCTAAATATCCCGTTTTTTAAAATACCGAGTTTAATTACCCCACGAGTTTATGTTAACCAACGTTATGTCTCAAATGTACAAATATATAGCAATGGATACAATGTAGCTCTTATTCAGTTAGTTTGAAATATTTTCAATATATGTACAATAACAGTTCCTGCATCACAGTAGATGGAAATGAGAAAATGTCTTTTATTCATTATATTAGGTGGAATCGAATTGGTTGTTCTGATCCAAAGATACATATAGTAGAGCTACCATAAAAATTCTAACAGTGGCTCTGACCTATGCAGAAACCTCCTTTATTGGAGTATTTGAGTAGACTTATGAACATCAACGTCGTGAATAATTTATGAATGTTTGTCACATCTTTCAATGTTGAGAAAATCCATGGATCGTCGTGTTCGTAGATGCGTACTTGATCAGATGTGTTAATAACGCGTAACGGTAAATACTGTGAATGTAAATCAGTTACATTCAGCGCACATCGTAAGTCTTTCTCATTGAAGATGTCTAAAATTAGCTGCTACCTCGAGCAGTTCACGAAACTGAAATTCGCTTCTCCATTATTTCAAAGTCAAACAAAAATAACCGTTCAGAGCAGTCTTCCCATAACGATTGGTCGGCTTTTTTTAGAATTTTGTACCACCTTTGAATTATTCTAAAAAGCAAACCCTTAAACAGTGCAGTTTAGATCCTTGGTTGACATGTACTTCAGGCTCGATTGATTATAGTTTTTTTCATGACTAAGAAGCAATAGATACTGATTTTTAATTCTCATAGATCAACCGAGAGGTGTTAGATGTTTTCTTACTCTCCTGGTCATATATGGACGAAGACGCAACAGACACAGCAGTGTATTCGGTTTGTTCATCTTCAGAATCGTCAAGTGTAGCCACTGCGTTAGCAAATATTTCTACCTCATTTTCATTCACGTTAGTGTCTGTCCCAGCTACAACATTACTAGATATCTCTGCCTCACTATCATTCACGTTAGTGTCTGTCCCAGCTACAACATTACTACATATCTCTGCCTCACTATCATTCACGTTAGTGTCTGTGACAGCTGCAGCATTTGTAGATATGTCTACCTCATCATTATCATTCTCATACACGTTATTGTCTATCCCAGCTACAGCATTTGTAGATATCTCTACCTCATCATTATCATTCTCATACACGTTAGTGTCTGTCCCAGCTGCAACATTACTAGATATCTCTACCTCATCATTGTCATTCTCATTCACGTTATTGTCTATCCCAGCTACAGCATTTGTAGATATCTTTACCTCATTATTATCATTCTCATACACGTTAGTGTCTGTCCCAGCTACAGCATTTGTAGATATCTCTACCTCATTATTATCATTCTCATACACGTTAGTGTCTGTCCCAGCTACAGCATTAGTAGATATGTCTACCTCATTATCATTCTTATACACGTTCATGTGTTGCCCAGACACGAGATTAGAAAATACCACATTATCGCCGCCAGTACGTACCGTATGGACATTGTTGTCATTAGCTGCTGGGGGATGATGTTCTTTCTTTCCCTTATAGCAAAACGAAATAAAACAATATAGAATCAGGGGTCCGACGAATATACATATAGCAATACAGTATAATAATATTAGAACAGGTAGGGAATAGAGTACTGAGTAATCGTTCCCTTTACTATTGCCAGGCGGAAAAGACGTTGAGAATGTAGTAGATGTTGATTTTGGAGAATCTGATGTTGGGTTTTGAAAACTAAGAGGCAGCGTGGCAGACGCGACGCCGACTGAACTTGATGCAACACATGTGTACAGACCAGCATCTGCTGCAGAAACGTCTCGTATAATAATCACACCTTCCAAGTCTACAGTCAGTCTTCCTTCTGACTCAACTGTTGCGTTTTTGCCGGATGGATGAATAACTGCGATGTTTGGTGTTGGAATTCCAGAAGCTTCACAAATTAGAATCGATGTCATCCCTTGTTGTAATGTGTTGTGTTCTACCTGTACAAACTTTACAATTTTTGGTTCTTTACATACAAGATCTCCTGGATTTATGCATTTCAGCTTTTTCCCAACAAAATTGCTAGGCCCTTGGCATGTGATTTGCTTCTCAACTGTGCGAGACCCGGATAGGTTTTTCTTAAAAGCAGCCATCCTACAATCGCACTGCCAAGAGTTATTGTAAAGTGCTAGCTGCTGTATTAGCGATAGTTCATCGTATGGTGGCGGAACCTCCATTTGATTATTGTCGAGTGACAGCCGTTGGAGCTGGTTGAAATGCAAAAATGATCCAATCTGAACGTCAACTATCTTGTTAAAGGACAGCGACAGACATTCAAGCCGGGCTAGACTTGAAAACGCAGCAGTCTGAATGCTTGTTATATGGTTGGAGGACAGGTCCAAATGAATGAGCTGAAGTAGGCCTGAAAACGCACCATGCTGAATTTTAGCAATCTTGTTGCTGTTCAAGTTCAACGTTTTCAGATTGGGTAAATTTAGAAACACACTCGGACAAAAGTCAGTTATGTTATTCTGGGATATATCCAAGAGATTAAGCCTGGGTAGATCTGAAAATGCACCAGAGTGAACGGTAGTTACCTGGTTATGGGACAGATTCAAAACTTTGAGCTGGAGTAGTTTTGTGAATACATCAGCTTGAATTTTATTTATTTGGTTGTAGTTAAGGTTCAGATTTTGGAGCTGGATTAGATTAAAAAATGCACCAGACATGATGCCAGTTACCTGATTGTGGGAGAGATCCAAGGCTTTAAGCTGAGATAGACTTGAGAAAGTACAAGACTGGATATCGGTAATCTTATTAATATGCAGGTCGAGTCGTTCTAACTGCGGTAGATGTGAGAAGGCACCACACTGGATGTTAGTTATATTGTTGGAGAACAAGTACAAAGTTTTCAGCTGGGGTAGACCTAGAAATGTACCAGGCTGAATGACAGTTATCTTGTTATAGAACAGGTACAATTCTTGCAGTTGGGGTAGATTTGAGAATGCATCAGGCGGGATGGTAGTTATCCGGTTGTGGTACAAGGACAACGTTTGCAGCTGGGGAAGACTCAAGAATTGACCAGAGGGAATATCAGTTATCTTGTTGGAGTTCAGAATAAGATATTCCAACCTTGTGTACCTTGAGAAATCAGACTGACTAAGGACACTGATGACATTGTGCCCTAAGTCTAAACTGATGATATCCCTGGGCAGGTTTTGGGGAACGCTGTGGAGGCCTTCATCACTGCAGCGGTAGAATGATAAACATTGACGTTCTGTATCTGTATCTATATAGCCGGTATTACCGCCATTAGGCGTAACACACCAGCTGTCGCATGCTGAGGCTGGAGATGTTTTCAAAATAAGGATCAGAAGCAGCAGGTGGTCATTCCTCTTGATAGGCATCATACCTGCAGATAAAAGGAAATATACATGCAACTTATTCTGGCTTTGATCTCTAAGATTTGCATATAGCGAGGGAGTATACGGTTGCGATGGTGTTATTTATCGATCGCACGGTCTTATTTCATTGTGATAAGCGCACGATGGAAAAATAGCTTACAAATCATCATCACAATTACTGAGTTAACGGAACAAAATTCCTCCTTTCTAAAGTGCTTAACTGTATAGCGTAACAACATGTTGGACCATTTTCCTTATAACATACATAACAAGACTAGCGCAAGAAAGCTCACAATCTTTTTACTGAAGTACGGATCTCTTTGCAAAAAATGTTTTCAAAGAAAGGCACAGGAATCTCCTACTATCGGTAGCATAAACAGAAGAAAAGAATCAATACTAACAAGAGTTCCATGACCTCATACTTTTGATGTTAACCCTTTCGAGCAACATTTTTGTCATCGTTTATACAAATAATTTCAAAAGATATCAATTGATCATCTCCTCTACCCTAATAACGCAATTTGTTGCAATTATGAAAGTGCTATTGTAACATTTCCTCATAAATCATGTAAATAAAACCACCATTGTGTGTCTTATATTGTCCACATTTACTTCAATCCTAAAATCCACAATGATAACATTCCCACCATTTACCACTGTGTAGTCATAATATTTTCTCATTAAATGTATAGTATTTCTTCAATAACTTTGAAAAAGAAATTCTACGTAAATTCCGGGCATTTCAAAATTGTACGTCAAGTCCAGGGCCTTTAGATAATCCAATTACGGCCTCAGAAATCAGCGATGCAATACATGCCCACAAAAACAGAAAAGCTAGCGGGGACGACATGATTATCAATGAAATGCTCAAAGCAGGAAAACGAATCTTATTATTCCCTCTATTAAGACAATTTAACAGCAAATTTTCGAGTGAAACTTTCACTAAAACATGGTCCAAAATTAATATTGTCCCCATTTTCAAAGCAGGGAGAAAGGACGACACCAACACTTATCGGGGTATCGTCATTTCTAGCTGTTAGGTAAACTGTTCTCCTTAATACTTAACAGAAGATTGTCAACCTTCCTTGAAGAAAATGAAATCATAAAACGAAACCAAACAGGACTCCGGAAAAACTACAGGACATCTGATAACATTTTTCTCCCTCATACACCCGAACGGGGTCATTTTAACCCAAGGCGTGGATTTTGACGTGCTATTTGAACACGTTAGATCTGAAAAAAAAATTCATTCGATGACTTTGTCAGTAGACATCTTTTGTAACCTCTCCTAATTTTCTAGGGAGATCGGCACAATACTGTTGACATTATATAGGAAAGTCTGTGTTGAGTCCGCTGGGATCATTTTTGACCACAGCAAAATTGATGTCCTGTTTTTGAGACCTGCCCTCTGTAACTCTGTAACTAAACTACTTATCATATGACCACCAAATTTTCAGAGGATGATGCACATGTAAATTAATGTGACAATTACGTAATATGACGCCATTATGACAAAATTATATGTGATTCTATCTGCCAACTTGGATTTTGACCGATGACGTCATCAAATCAGCTTAAAATATCAATTTTCAATCATAAAAGTTACATTGGATTACTTAAGATGATAACAATGTAAGAAAATACATCTGGTGTACCAACAAAGCCTCGAAACGTCATTGTTTGAACTGAAATTAGAAGATTTTGTAAAATATGCCAAAAACCCGTTGCCATGGCAACACGAAAAACGATGAACTTGCTTTATTAATTTGAAATTTTCATTATGGACATTTTATGAAAGTCACCTAGTTTGGTGGCTCTAGCGTAAGCCGTTCGGGAGTTATTCAACATGAACTTTGGCGTGGGCTTCAAAAATCCCCTCCCGGTTTAAATAGGAATAGTTCAAGACGTGGTCCTCCTGATCTTTTTGCATAAATTATGATAATGAACGGGAATTATTCATACCTAAACATGCCAAAACATTCCTCTTACATTGATGAAGCAATGTACGGATAACAATCAGCAAAAAAGTGAACAAAGCCCCGGGGCCCGATGGTAAAACAACCAGGCTTCTCTAGGAGGACGCGCCGGAAATCTGTGTCTCACTACAGCACCTGTTCAACTACTCCTTGTCAACTGGAATATTCCCCATGAAATGGAAGCAGAGTAATGTGACGCCTGTGTTCAAGAAGGGTGATCGCACCGACCCCCTTAACTACAGACCCATATCACTTACGCCAACGGTAGCTAAGGTATCTGAAAGGCTCGTGCACAACCATCTGTGTAGCTACCTTGAAGAAAACAGCCTCCTACACAGCAATCAGTCGGGTTTCAAAAAGGGGGATGGAACCGTCCTCCAACTAATCCGACTGGTAGATGACTGGGCCAGGTCTATCGACGATCCAGACATCTCCTGCACAGCTGCCGTCTTTTTTTATGTAAGACGTGCGTTTGACACGGTCTGGCATCAAGGACTTACGTACAAATTGACCCTTTACGGTGTCGGAGGGCCAGTGCTTCGGTGGTTTTACAGCTACCTGACTGGCAGGCGACAACGTGTCGTCATAAACGGAGTCGCCTCATCTTGGGGAACTACAACAGCAGGAGTACGCCAAGGCAGTATACTAGGACCTCTCTTGTTCCTGGTATATCTGCTTCTACCACCAACGGGGATCTGCAACTTGTCTCCACTTGGTTCTTGGACTGGAGTCCTCAGCTGCACCCTGACAAGTGCAAGAACGTCCAGCTGCCCCCATCTTCCTACTTGGAAAGATTGTGGAGCAAGTATCCTCATACAGTCATCTGGGTGTTACCATCCATCGATCACTTAGATGGACTGAACATGTGCAGACGACCACAAGCAAAAGCAAGAAACTCCTTGGTTTCCTGACCAAGGTCAAGGGGAAACTTGGTCGGCATGCCCTTGAGACAGCCTACTTCGCTTTAGTAAGACCTAGGCTGGAGTACGCCTCAGTTCTCCTGGGAGATTTAAACTGCACAGCAAGCAGGATGCTGGAACAGGTTCAATACCATGCTGGTTGTCTCGTCACAGGTGCAATGAAGGGTACCCCAACTCCGAACTTCTACAAGAACTCGAATGGGACACCCTGTCGACCAGGCGACGATACATCTCACTGGGGATAATGTACAAGATAACAAATGTACATTCACCTTCAACCTCTTATTCCCTCTACAAGAGGCGCCCAGTCATCCACCAGACTGCAACTACGCAACAACACCCATCTTCATGTACCACCCTGCAGGACTCAGACTCACAAAACCAGTTTCATCCCGCACACCTCATCACTCTGGAATCAACTGCCCCAGTCAGTTAAGGACGCCCGTAGCCCCGCTGTCTTCAAGAGAGAGTGCAAAAAGCATCTCTTGACTCCAAGGCAGCAACAGACGTACCGTAGGCTCGGCTCGAGGCAGGACAACATCTACACTGCCAGATTGCGTATGGGATGGAGCCAACTGAACAGCACCCTGCACAAGATGAAGATCAAGGACAAGAAGTGTGACTGTGGGGCCTCCACTGAAACCCCACAGCACTACTTGCTGCACTGCCCCCTATATACTGACGCGCGGAACACCCTCTCTTCCACTGTCGAACGTCTTGTACAGCAAAGCCCCACTACATCTCTTTTACTCCAGGGTTCAGCAGCCAACAACTTTGAGATAAACAAACAACTGTCTGGGGCACTGCATATGTATATTGAGACAACGAAAAGATTTGCTTCCAGCTGAGACACTTTTAAAATGTGCACTTAAATGCACTACTTTGAATTGTATACTGAATTGTCTCTAGTATTTTCAATGTAATTGTTATGTTAAGTGGTCCGCAACATCAGCTTGGCTGCCTGGCGCTCCACTATGTATTGTCTTGTTGCAATTTTAGTAAAGAATAAAGAAAGAAAAAAAGTGAAAAGGGAGGTTTTACTGAACAAAACATTTTGGGGTCATTTTTGACCCCGTTCAGTCATTTTAGTCGCAGAAATAGGTTTGGGTGTATAAGGGTTATACTGAAAACTCTTATATCTAAATACACACAATCTGGAAAACGCATTAGTTGCTTGTTTTGTCGATTTATCAAAAGCCTTGACTCCATATGGCACGAGGGACTGCTAACAGTTACAATGCTCAAAGGTAGTTAGCCTGTTTTATGCAGATGATATTGTCTTACTATCGGAAAGTAAGGAGGGACTACAGAACGCAATTAACACTCTTGGCCGGTATTGCCAACAATGGAAGCTGTCAACCTGGCGAAAACAAAATTTATAGTATTCAATAGAAGAGGCCTTTTATCAAATAATCTTAGCTTTTCTCGCAAAACCACAGTCTCTACAACAAGGTAGGCAACCAAAAAATGCAATGCCATTGTGGCGATTAAGTGTTTATTGCAAGTGGTGTTCACCAGTCGTATAATCCTCTGCTTGGGCGTAAAGCCAAGATACCAAGACAGCAGCTTATGATGTGTATGTACTGTGAACCGTCCTCCGTATAGGTAGTATCTGAACTAGCTTCATCACAAAGACAATTGCATAGGTTTCTTTCTCAGTTGTTGACCAGCGCTCAATGGTTGGGTCTCTCAATCCCTTTCTGTTCTTCTGCAAACTCCTTTAGGGTACCAGTTTTTGCCTTGATGGCTCTCTCATCTACCCAAAAAATCTGCAATGAACTGTTGCAGGTTCCTTCTGACTGTGTGACCGGGAAGCACACAGCAGAAACAGATTACCCAGTACACGTGAACAACCAGAGCTAGTCTGCTACAGTCTGCTACTGACTCTGGTTGCTCACGTTAGCCGAATCTATTGGGTAATTTTATAGTACAGGCATGGTCTTTAACAAGAAAAGACGTCCAACTGGAAATGCAACAACTGAGAGCAAAAACAGCATATTCTATCTCCTCTTTCTCTCCGTGCAAAATGGACTGTCCCATATCAACATTTTGCAGAAAAGGACCAACCCAAAGTTACTACCTCACTTCCATGGACTACCCCAAGATAACCCCACTTCGAAAATAAATTTTCAAACTTTCACACAAATATGGACTCTTCACAAAATTCCTCAGGGTAAAATTGACTTATTCAAGTTAACCCAGCATATTTGATGGCAAGGCTTCCTTTATACCGAATATCAGGCTATTTGGCTATAAGAAAATTGAATAGGAACAAAAAAATTATCTTGAATAATGCTGACAGGCGCACGCACACACACACACACACACACACACACACACACACACACACACACACATGCACACACACACACACACACAGACCCAAACACACGCACACACGAAGAAACTTCTTAGTGAATGTAAAACAAATGGATAAATGAAAAAGACTAGTATTGTGCTGCTTTTTGACAAATAATGTTGATATAAAATAGTCTTAGTTTTGACAGAGGACGGTGTGACAGAGAGGCACAGGACCTTTAACGGGACACAATCATCTACCTGCCATTGAAGAGCGAGATGTCAGACAAAAATCACAGCGACACTCAAGAAGCTTAATTTTTTTCATCAATGCCCCCTATCTATAGCTACGACGACTCCTCGAATACGAACTCTATCTCTTCCACTGAGCATACACCATTATCATTTCAGACAAAGCTAGGACGTATGCACGTAGACACACCCAAAAGTGTGGCTAGGTGACTACCAGGTTTGGGCCTTCCATAAAAAGCCCCGAACTAGTCTAGGAAACTGCCTATGCTACGTACAAACCATCGATCAACAAGAAGCAAACGCACATCATTCTCCCTAACATCTGAGGGGTATAAAAAAAACAGACTGATCTTCCATAATCTTATTTCAGAACGTGAATCCTCTATTCATATTCCCGGATAACAGTACTAGTATTTTTGAATAGAAGTTAAGCAATTGTTTAGGTCCATGGCAACACTTTCCCCAGTATTGCTCAAACTTAGCCCGAGGCTACATTGTTTTCATTGATGCTTCTTATAGATAGCATTGATTTGATCTAGAGAATATCAAAGTAGTAGATCGTACTAAATCAGTGCGTTAGACAATTTTAGACAAACCTGTTCTGTACTCTGTTGGCGTTTGTTCAGACGGGTCCGCACCGCAGATGGGTGAACAGAATCTTCAGGCAGCTTCCCGTGGACCTTCACACAGCTGGCAGCGCACAGCGGCTGTTTTCATCAAGGATGCGTCGCCGCGGATGACGTATTTGCCGAGATGCAAGAAACTTTCTGGATCTACAAATGTAGGTGTAAGTCAGTACTCTCTCCCTACCTGAACCCACGATCCGTTCTAGATCGGTACATAGAAGATGTGAGGTGTGCAGCGGCCGGTCCAGACTAATCACAGTATTAGCATACTTAGTCTAATTTCCGGGCCTGCGCACATCCGTCAAATCTGACCGGTCCAGACTAATCACTACATCAGGAGACAGATTTCCGGGCCTGCGGACATCCCGGATGTCCGACTCTGTACATTATAGGTCATTATAGGATACCTGCGCGCAGAGGCTCGCCATGTGCGAAATCTCGGCTTAGAGAGACGTTGCGTTCACTTTCTGACAATGAGGAAGCCCATTTGTAACCACCCGTGTTTGAATGTTTGTTTAATTTGCATTCCCGATAACTCGCCTCATGAGTAACACACTATTTTTTTAATGAAGGGTACAAGCTGCTTATCTGGACGAATATATTTAATGCGCTCACGCCGGGACGGAGCATACTCTAATCCGAGCGACGCCCCTTGCCGAAGCTAGGTACTCATCTATACCTGAGTCGAGTGAGAAACTTAGAATTGCTGCAAGGTGCTTTTCCAAAGAGCACAACATCGGGGCTTGTCAGGAATTTGAACTCAACTCAATGCCTCCAGAGTCAACAACCTTAACCACAAGGCCACCGGGCCACCGGGCCACCACACCTTGGGTGAATATTTAGCGGAAATCTATTCGTCTGTAGCTGCGTTGTAGTCCCGCGGGTGTATCACGAAGACATGGCGCCTTCATTGAGGAGACAGCTTTGGGTGGTTGTTACTGAGACTTTCAATGTACAAAAAATGATAGAAAAACATCTGAACAAAGGTGAATGAAGAGAAAACTGGTTGGTATCTAAACCAGCATTTCTTCGCAAAATGTCAAATTCAGCTGAAGTGATGGGGGCGGTATTCTATCTGACACCTAAACACTTACTAGACATAAACTATAGAGAGTGTGGTCTGCCTAGACTAATTCTGTCTGTAAATGTAATACACTAACAACAAACAACGAGAGCTAGGTAGTTCCGCTCCTGGAAGGACGGATTGGTTAACGCTGTGTCTGCATTTCAACAACACAAGATTTTTAAAAATAACACCTCTATGATTCCTGTCACAACATTTGATAGAAAAATGTCATCGACAAAACGTCAGATGACCTATTGTTGGTAAAATTACGAAGGCAAATTTGAAACTAGAAAGGCAACATTTGCGGGAGCAAATGCAACATGTTTCGCCCATTTCCCTCCCCATGCAAAAAGCGACTGTGGCATAGAGGCTAACGTTCGTTGTATGTCTGCAATGTTGGTATTTGAAATCGTTTACGTCATTTTTAGCCAAAATCTTTAAACAATTACTCAAAACAAGGGCCTCCTTGCTCAAGGTAAATTTTAACGCATTTCACAACTCTCTATTGTTATCGTAAATGTTATTGTCAACGTCCCGACACGGGATGTTTCCTAGGTGGGAAACTTTGGACACTTTGTGTTCAGTATTGTGTGCACTGGTGTCCAATCTTGGTGACACAGGGGTAGAAAATTCTTGTACATAGCGAGGAAATGTCAGGTTTCACCATAGTATCCAAGCTTGCAAACTTGTGGAAATCTTTGTTTCCATGCAGTGTTAAAATAAGAAAAACACCGTGTGTCGAAAAAATACCACCAGAAAAGTTTTGAACCTTCTCAATTGCACTAAACTTCAGTAGGACACAAGAATAACAGCGCAAGGATGGGAGCCAGGGAGTTGTGAAGTTGTGTCTGTACCTGTCAGAGTATGCCCCTAATTGAATTGACTATTTTAACCAATCAGGTTGAGCTTGATAAATCCGTGTTACAACGCGCTCTCTCATTGGCTGACGGAATTAGTCCACCTGGCCAGATGAATAAAGATGTGTCCTAAAGGTCACTTTTCAAGGTCAATATCGAAAAAATGAGAAAAAGCTCCCAGGGTATTTACCCACTCTACCTGTATACCAAATTTCAGCTCAGTTGGTGCAGGGACGACCGAGCTGCGTCGATTACAAGATTTGACAGGAGAAAGAAACCTTACGAACACAATATGTTGCGCCCAACAGTATGTTGGGCTCAACATAACAATCGAACATAGATTCTTTTTAGTAACAAAGGGGCTGCAGGAACACCATTAAACATCTGCAGAGTTGTGTTGGTGTGGTGGAAACCAAAGACAGTTCCGTCATCGCAAGGATACCAGTATTTGGAATGTTTTTATTTGATAACGGATTATTAGAGCGATAAACATATAGATCCGGAGCTACCCGAACATATGGTCAACATTACATAAGAAGGAAAAGAGAGCCATTGGTTTTCAAATGCATTTATTGCTACACAATTTCTATCTGGCAACAGTATCTATCGCCATTTCTTTTTTATTAGTGTGTGTCCGTAGCCCTCAGCATGGCAGTCTAACTGTTAGTGTGTGTCCGTACAGTCTAAGTATTAGTGCGTGTACTTACGGTCTCATTGTTAGTGTGTGTCCGTACAGTCTAATTGTTAGTGTGTGTCCGTACAGTCTTTTATTAGTGCGTGTACTTACGGTCTAATTGTTAGTGTGTGTCCGTACAGTCTTTTATTAGTGCGTGTACTTACGGTCTAATTGTTAGTGTGTGTCCGTACAGTATAATTGTTAGTGTGTGTCCGTACAGTCTAAGTGTTGGTCTCTGTCCGTAAAGTCTGTGTCCGTACAAGTGTAAGTATGTGTCGGTGAAGTCTGTGTCCGTACGCAGGGGTCTTTGTAAGTAAGTTTAAGCGGTGGTCTGTTTGCCTTGCTTGGCGATGTCGCGCAGCACGTCCAGCAGTGACTGCTGGCTCCTCGCGCTCTTCACGGGGCAGACACAGCGGCGGCCCACCCCGGCGTCAGGCAGGACCCGGCCCCTGAAGCAGCTCAGGATGTAGGGGTAGTCCGCCGTGATGTGGTACTGGTACTGGCCGTTCACCTGCACACGGTAAGGGTAACTTGTTAACTCCACAGGCCTGTATCAGTATCTGTACCTATATAGCCGGTATAACCGCCTTTCCGCGTAACAGTCCAGCATCACAGGCAAGTTGCCTTCCAAAACATTCAAGACGACATCAATAATATCATACACCAGAAATAAACTAAGTCTGCAAAATATACAATACTGCTCAGCTGTCACAACAACAACAACAACAAAACATACAAAATTACTTCTAGCTATAAATTGCGTATTTTCATAATATGCATTTCTTTTCTTTTTTCCTTTGGAAAACAGCCCGGCCGGGCCCCGGCTTGGAAATGTGACCCTAGCATAAGACTGACTTTTTGATCAGAGCTGTGTAGTTCGATTGTTGTATTTCTTATGTCATGAAATAACCGAGGACATTGTCACCATTTTAATGAGGAGTCTACAAAGACATTGTCATGTTATTTTATGAGGAATTCTTTTGCATCTTAACTGGAATTAATTAATTAGGTGACTTGGCAAAGCCATGAGAGCCTTAAAGAAGACGCACACCTCATCTCGCAGCTTAGTGCTTTTTAAAAAGACGTCGCCATGTTAGTGTTATAACCATAATTAAATCAGAATTGGTGAAAATTCCTTAAGTCTATATACTTTATAACTTAGCCCCAAATGTGAGTTGTGCCCCTTGTGCATGGGTGAGACCTTATTGATCGCCTATCATAATGTGTGATCTGTGCTATACGACAGCGTTTATAAGTAGCACAGCGAATTTTAATTTGTAAATCCTGGCGCATAAAGTATGCTGATTTTAGATACAATTCATGTCGAAACTGTTGCCGCAATACAGCCCTTCTATTCAACACCTTCTCTGACCTTACCCAGCTCTGCGTCATCCTACCAAACTACTTACCTCCCGCCCATGGCACTCATCCAGGTCAGCCGAGGTCAGCGTCCTGCCGGTCTCGTCCACCGGGCCGTAGATGGGGAAGCCGTCGGCTGCCACGCCGACCAGCGGCGAGGCCTTGTCGTCCTCCTGCACGTAGGCACAGATGGGGTTCTGGTGGTAGTGGTACCTGCCGGGCATGTCCGGGTGGCCATGGCACGAGTCAAACCTGGCATCAGACAAACATATCGCAATGTTACATTGTCAGAAAGCGCGTCTGTACTTGTATTTGTATGGCCGGTATAACCACCCTTCGGCGTAATACACCAGCGTCAGGAAAACTAATATAATCTTTCTTTATGCAAAGACAATACATTAACCTGCAACTCATGCCATCGCTGGAAGACATGGAAGAATTATCGATACATACTGTACAATGAACTTGAAAGAAAGCAAATTTGTCATTACAATTTCATAGAGAAGAGAAAGATAGTAGTTTAAACAACGGCCCGGCCGGTTCCCAGGGATGTTCGTGAAGTGGTTGATTTCTATCTAACTACCATTTGGTATCTGGCAATTGTCCAAAGTTTGATTTTATTTGGTGTGATATTTAGTCCCCTTGATCCGAGTTAGAGTAGTGAATAAACGTTATATTTACGTATGCTTTCAGGCATTATGAAATATTGGATTTCATGCAGTGATGGCACGGAGCGGGATACAGCCCGACTATCTGCAGTCTTGCCAAGATGTACAAAATGTATCTTGAACTGTGCTCGGATAAATCTACCGCCCTAAAGCACTGTATGGGATAAGGCTCTTGTGTACCCAGAATTGTGCGCGATAGGGCACGGTTCTGGATAGTCCCCATGTATCCACGGACGTGCTTTTCCCCATGCACGGTACTGGATACGCTGGGACTATCCAGAACTGTGCCTGGGCACGGTTCAGGATAAAGCACGGTTCTGGATATAACAGTAGCCGCTTTAACAGGACTGACCGTTCGTTAATGACGGCGTCCTCGCACTCCGCGCTCTGCGGGTTGTACATGGGCACGCCGTTGATGGCCAGGGCGACCGGACCCATGGGCAGACATCCCGGGGTGGTCGCGTACACGGGCGTCTTACGGACCTTCAGTCGGAAACTTTGCTCCTGTTTTACAAGCAGAATCGTTCTGGTTTAGCATTAGATACCTGTGATGAAAGCAACATTATAGTCATTTGGTCTAACAACAGAAGAAGACAAGAATACGTCGAGTCATTGATTAGAAAGATCGTAGACATAACCACATTCATTTGCATCACTTTTATCTATGTCCCTTTATTTCTCAGTTACAACATATGTTACATTTTTGAACTGTCGTACCAGTGAACGTAGTGGGTTTATAAAATGCCACCTTAATTATGCAAATTAGATTCTGCCATTTCAAGTAACACTTAAGCTATGAACATAATAGAAACAAGTATACATGTTTGGTTGTATACCCCTTTGTGGTTTGACCACCAGCTGTTGGGTCCCTAGGGATTTCTTGACCCAATTCTAAACCAACAGGTGGAGCTGCAACAACATGCCCTGAATGGGAATATAGATTTTCCTAATTATTTATGCAGATTCAGTCCTAATTTGCATAATTTGCACTTCATTTTGTACTCCAGCAATTAGGGGGTCTTAAGGGACGCTCCACCACTCACTACCTTGTCAGCCTGGTTGACCATCTAAGTAAGGCATCTGACAAGCCCGGTAAAATCTCAAGCCTAGTGATGACTGACTTTTCCAAAGCCTTTGATCGTATTGACCATACCACTGCCATATGTAAGCTGCTTAAACTTGGAGCAAGATCATCCATTATCTCGTGGATCTGCGACTTTCTGTCTACACGCCGCCAACGCGTTCGATACAGCGGTGAGCTTTCTGATTGGGAGACACTGATATGTTCCGTCCCTCAAGGTACACTGCTTGGTCCAGTTATTTTCCTTGCAGTCTTTGACGATGCAGTTAGAGAAATCCCCCCCCCCCCCCCCCAGTGTGCTAGAATGGAAATTTGTGGACGACCTGTCAATGGCCGAATCGAAACACTATCAACAACCATCTATCATGCAAGAGGAGCTGGACAATTTCAACCACTGGTCAGAACAGAACCACATGGTCTTGAACGCCAACAATGCAAAGTCATGACCTTCTGTTTCATGATGCGTCCACCCCCACCGCTGCCTCTTACCATAAATGGGGAAGAACTGGAGAACGTGGCAGTCGCACGTCTGCTTGGGTTATTGATGCAGGCTGATCTGAGGTGGGAGGCCAACGTGTCACAAATGCTTTCAAAAGCCAACAGCCGTCTGTTTCTGTTAAGACGCCTAGGAACGTTCCATCTGTCAGCTCTGGACTTACTTAAGGTCTATACCTCATTTGTACGACCTGTGGTGGAATATTGCGTCCCTGTGTGGAACGCCGGACTTACATGCATACAGGTTATCAGGTTGGAGCGTGTGCAGAAGAGAGCGCTGCGCACAATTTTGAGAGGACAATACACCATCTATGACTCAGCCCTGCAGCTAACAGGTCTTCAGACACTGAACGACCGTCGAGAGGACCTATGCCGAAAATTTGCAAACATAATTAACCCTGAACTCCTCCCACCTACAGTGGGGGAACTACATGGCAGAAACACTAGAAACTGTAGGAAACTTAGAAACATCAAGTGCAGAACTAACCGCTAAAAGAACTCCCCAGTCCACTAACTCAACAATTAATCACAATGGGATGCAGAATAGTTTGCTTCATTACCTTTTAAGAATCTTGTTATGTCACCGAGTTGCAGATAAATTTGATTAGTTTTAACCGTTATGGATATTTTTATAATGTACGTCAAGACGTTTAAAGTATATACCTTGTGATTTTAAGATAATGTGATATATGATTGTACAGTGTACGTAATTAAGCTTTCACCTGCCATGTTATACTTTTTCCTAATAAACCTTTCACGTCTCTGTCTAAGCTACCTGCATATTAAATAACATGAAAATCTGCTCCTTTCTTCAGTTATTCTCCTTTGGCAGATTTTGACAAAAACACCAATGCAGTTCCAGTGACACATACCAGGGGAGCCAAAATTGACCTTGACCTTTCTGCTTCCAACACCTACCCACATATCATTACAATCCATCCAGGTGTTCTTCAGTTATGCTGACTTTAAGCATCCGGACACATACACACATGCAAACACACACGCAAACACACTCAAAACAATATCTCCATGAAGAATGAAGGATAATTAATGCTAGCGATCAACAGGCACCTGTCGTCCATTTGCCAGGCGCTGCGTCCACTTGACTACAGCAAGCTACCATCATACTTGCCGGCTTCACCACCGCCCCAAGTCAACACATGGGACATGTTCAACCGTCTAAAACGGATAAAGGTCTCAAAAGCCCCTGGCCCGGACCAGATGCCACCTAGAATGATAAAGGAGTTTGCATTCGAACTCTCCACGCCACTGACCGACATCCTGAACGCGTCCCTGAGGGAGGGGAGGGTACCACTTGAGTGGAAGGAAGCCACGGTAATCCCTGTCCCAAAAAAGCAGCCAGCTGACCTGGACAGTGTTCGACCTGTTTCACTCACGGCCCAGTTCGCCAAAGTCTGTGAAGGGTTCGTCTCCTCTTGGATTCTGTCCGACATCTCATCTCAAATAGACTGCAAACAGTTTGGGAATTCCAAAGGATGTTCGACCACACATTGTCTTATAGACCTGCTAAAGTTCTTCTTCGCAGGGGCTGAAAGGAAAGCGTCAGTGGGCACCTTGATTCTTCGATCGGGTGTGCCACAATACCGCCATTACCAAACTCATCAACATGGGAGCTAGACCATCGCTCATCCCCTGGCTGTGCAGTTTCGTATCCGGTCGTAAACAACGCGTCCGCTACCAAGGGGCACTATCAGACTGGGAGTTCCTAACTTGTGGAGTAGCCCAGGGCACTCTGTTAGGTCCTCTTGTGTTTCTAGCTACGATCAATGACGCCAAACCTGTAACTACGAACTCACATTGGAAATATGTTGACGATTTCAACCTCGGCGAGACAAGACCCGCAGCAAGAACAACGACCCTCCAGTCTGACCTTGATGCCCTTGAGAGCTGGTCAGCAAACAACTCTATGATTCTCAACCCTAAAAAGTGCAAAGCGATGCATTTCTGTTTCATGCGTCGACTCCCACAGTTACCGGCACTTACCCTTGGTGGAGAACCACTCACCCTTGTCACGCAGGCCAAGCTGTTAGGACTGCACATAAGATCTAATCTACGGTGGGACGACAAGGTAGCCGAGATGGTGTCGAAAGCCAGCAAGCGTCTGTTCCTCATCCGTAGACTGCGTCGATCGGGGGTACCGACATCGGATCTTACCATCATATACTGTGGATACATTCGCCCCATACTCGAGTATGCCGCCCCTTGTTGGAGTGCAGCACTCACACAAAAACAGTCCGCCGCTCTAGAGCGAGTACAGAAACGAGCTTGCAAAATGATCCTTGGACGGCAGTATAGCTCATACTTGGAGACATTAAAGCGACTCAATCTCCCATGCCTAGCAAGCCGAATACAGGACTTGTGTAATGACTTTGCCATCAAAGTGGAGAAGTCCACACGCTTCTGCTCTTGGATGCCCCCTACCCGCGGCCAACAGCACGGCAGGAACCTGCGCAACTCTGCTCGGTACCAGCAACCCTCTGGGTCAAAGCGCTACAGGACGAGCGCCATTCCTGTCATCGTGGAACTTCTCAATGAACTCTAGTGACACTGTTTTTTGTGATAAACTTTCGCATGTATTTAAAATATTGCTATGGTTTAGATGTTAATGATTTTAGACCATTCAGTGATCGTATCTTTTAGCCTTCGTTGCTCATGAGACAACGTTAATACTGCATATGTTAAGTGCTGATTTAGAAATCGTGTTTTAATCAAGTATCATCGTTGAGATTTTTATAATTCAATCATAATGTCTTGGTATGTCACCAAAGGCGATTGTTGATGTGGAAGAGTGTTTCTTTTAATTATCAACTCGGTGTAAACAACCTCGTAATTCAGCCTCCCAGGCTGCCAGGAGGTTTGTACGTCTTGTCCTGAATAAACCAGTCTACTACACAAGTCATGTATCACAAGCTCCACATGTCCGTACATTTACAGCTAGTATGCACTAGTCACGAGGTCGGAACATTCTTATATCACTGTAATTATACTTCTACTTTATCACCATGACCTCTACTTAGGGCCCTGTCACACTTGTGCGTATATCAAAGTGCGCGTGAGTTCCGCAGTTACATTTTTTTGGTTTAAGTAAATTTTGCGGGGAGGAATTTTTCTACTTTGACCCATCGTTGTGCAGTCTGGTTTTCAAGGAAATAACTTCTTCGGCTGCAAACTTAACCTAAATCAAAAACATGTTAATACGCAACTCATGTGGGCTTGTATATACGCACAAGTGTGACAGGGGCTTTAGCTTATAAGAACATAAGCGTAAAGTCGTGCTAATGCTAGGGTCACATTTCCCAACCGGGGCCCGGCCGGGCTATTTTCGGAAACAGAAAACTAAAGTGCACATCAATAGATATGCACCAGCTATGCTCTTAGATGATGTTTGGTATGTATTGTGTTTTATATTGTCTTTTATTCTATATTTTTCGTTCCTAAAGACCGCCCGGCCGGGCCCCGGATTGGAAATGTGACCTACGCATTAGGGCCCTGTCACACTTATGCGTATATCATGTCCATGTGAGTTGCGTATTAACATTTTTGTGTTAGGGTTGCCGGAGAAGGGGCCGGTGGGGTGGTGCTTACCTGGATAGTGTTAGGGTTGCCGGGGAAAGGGCGTGTGCGGTGGTGCTAACCTGGTTATGGTTAGGGTTACCGGGGCCGGGGAAGGGCCCGTGCGGTGGTGCTTACCTGGATAGTGTTAGGGTTGCCGGGGAAAGGGCCCGTGCGGTGGTGCTTACCTGGATAGGGTTAGGGTTGCCGGGGCCGGGGTATGGGCCCGTGCGGTGGTGCTTACCTGGATAGGGTTAAGGTTACCGGGGCCGGGGAAGGGCCCGTGCGGTGGTGCTTACCTGGATAGTGTTAGGGTTGCCGGGGAAAGGGCCCGTGCGGTGGTGCTTACCTGGATAGGGTTAGGGTTGCCGGGGCCGGGGTATGGGCCCGTGCGGTGGTGCTTACCTGGATAGGGTTAAGGTTACCGGGGCCGGGGAAGGGCCCGTGCGGTGGTGCTTACCTGGATAGTGTTAGGGTTGCCGGGGAAAGGGCCCGTGCGGTGGTGCTTACCTGGATAGGGTTAGGGTTGCCGGGGCCGGGGTATGGGCCTGTGCGGTGGTGCTTACCTGGATAGCGTTAGGGTTACCGGGGCCGGGGAAGGGGCCCGTGCGGTGGTGCTTACCTGGATAGTGTTAGGGTTGCCGGGGAAAGGGCGTGTGCGGTGGTGCTAACCTGGTTATGGTTAGGGTTACCGGGGCCGGGGAAGGGCCCGTGCGGTGGTGCTTACCTGGATAGCGTTAGGGTTACCGGGGCCGGGGAAGGGGCCCGTGCGGTGGTCAGGGATGCCGTTACTGGTGACGTAGAGCTGCCTGCCTGTGTCCTCCACCGCCACCCACCCAGCAATGCCTGGGAAAGGCAAACAGTTCGGGAGATGAATTCCAGTCAACTTCACCCAAAGATGATTTTTGACGTGCTGTGTTTTTGTAATCTCCTATTAAATCATTTTATCATAGTATTTGAAAGGTTGTGTCTAATAATTCGGAGCAATCCAATATTCATTATCAGTTGGCAGTTTCACACCTCACTCGTCATACTGTTTATCTGCACTGTTGTATTTGTATTCACATTGTAGCTGGTGTTGTTACATGGTTATGTACTTATGCAAAGGTTTACAGGGTTTTGAGTAATGACCCAGTAGTCTGTGTAAAGAGATGTTCGCGGCAGCTGAAGATGCAGAGTTGTTCCTGTACTGTTTCAGTGATATGTAACAAGACTAAGCCGGTAACCTGTGTTGGTCTCCAGTGTTCCCTTCGTCCTGAACTGCGCGATCTCGTCCGGAGTGAGCGCCTCCAGCCCGATGAACGTCAGGGCCAGGACGGCGAGTCGGGACGCGGAGTGCATGGCTGGGTCAGGCCGGTACAAACAGGTGGGAAAGGAGACATTGACAGAGATAGGGGCACATGGCGTTCGAGGTGCACGGACGTATGGGACATATGGGACTAGTCTAGTATACAAACACTACACTGGGGTCTATTGTGCTGACATGGTCCCAGGGACACGGCTATGTGGTTAGACAGGTACAAACATAAAATACACAAAATGCACGTGTTGACAAGGGAACGGGGAGGGCATTAGCAAGCCGATGTTTACTTGTTACCGCCCGGTTACACGGCTGGGTCTAGAGACACAGGAATGGTGACGGGAGTTGTGGGGGGAGGGGCTGTGATTACGTACAGCTTCTGTACGGTATTTTGGGAAACGGAAGGTAAATTGTTGTCTGTACTTCGGGTTGTATTATTGTAACGAAGGAAACGTTCTATAAACTGGAATTCAGAAAGTAAATGGTCCGTACAAAAAACATGCAAATACAGCAATCTAAACAGATGAGAAGGCCTGGGAAATGGTCAGGTGTCTGCATAAGGAATGGAGTGGATAAAGATTGAATCCCCGGGTCCAGAATGTACAACTGCTTACTACAAGAGGAATGTGCATTAGGATAGTCTCCTTCCCAGACTTCTAGAGATCGGCGTTTATTTTTGGAGGGAGCGCTGGTTCACGATTTTCTCAATGGGCATGCATAAACGATCTGCCCGGCATTAGAGAAGATGGTCTAAGATGAAAATCGTGAATCAGCGCTCTCCCTGGAAATGGAAGGCTACGAAGGAGGCTACAATAGATCATTTAAACCATGACTGTTCCTATTACTGTCGTTTGATTGGTTATGTAAAACAATGCCGAATCATCTTCATGGCGCCCATAACGCTTGCAGCAGTGTCAGGCTTTAAGGTTGACACACGATTGGCACAACGAGGAAAAAGGCATCTAAGTTAATTAGTCGGTAGACTAGGACAAAGGTACCAATATCCTGGCCTAGTCATGCTGAATCTGTATCGTACAGCTCAGTTTGAAGATGTTCTTTTAACATGTTTTGGCTTCTGACCAGACCTTCTGCGTAAGGGACTGGCTTTAAATAGGAGATAAAGGTTTTACTACCCACCTCTGTGCTGGTGCGTATGTCCTATTGAACTGCTCCAGGTCGGTCTGAAGGCATGTTTGTACAGGCGGCGGTACCTGTCTGTATCAGGCATGTTGACACCAGTCATACTTCTGTCTCCAGTCACATGACTGGGGCAAAGGGCCCAGGTACAGGGTGAGGGCCCAGGTACAGTCTGTGGGCCCAGGTACAGGGTGAGGGCCCAAGTACAGGGTGATGGCCAAGGTACAGGGTGAGGGCCCAAGTACAGGGTGATGGCCAAGGTACAGGGTGAGGGCCCAGGTACAGGGTGAGGGCCCAGGTATAGGGTGTGGGCCGAGGTACAGGGTGAGGGCCCAAGTACAGGGTGAGGGCCCAGGTACAGGGTGAGGGCCCAGGTACAGGGTGAGGGCCCAGGTACAGGGTGAGGGCCCAAGTACAGTGTGATGGCCAAGGTACAGGGTGAGGGCCCAGGTACAGGGTGAGGGCCCAGGTACAGGGTGATGGCCAAGGTACAGGGTGAGGGCCCAGGTACAGGGTGAGGGCCCAAGTACAGGGTGAGGGCCCAGGTACAGGGTGAGGGCCCAAGTACAGGGTGATGGCCAAGGTACAGGGTGAGGGCCCAGGTACAGGGTGAGGGCCCAAGTACAGGGTGAGGGCCCAGGTACAGGGTGAGGGCCCAGGTATAGGGTGAGGGCCCAGGTACAGGGTGAGGGCCCAGGTACAGGGTGAAGGACCAGGTACAGGGTGAGGGCCCAGGCACAGGGTGAGGGCCCAGGTACAGGGTGAGGGCCCAGGTACAGGGTGAGGGCCCAGGTACAGTGTGAGGGCCCAGTTACATGGGAAAACTCTTGACTCTCTCGAATTTTACATTTTTCTGTTGACTAAGTGAGCTCTTTAATCAACATAATCAATTTATATATCCTGAAAGGCATTTTTGTAGAAATGACAGGTTGCTATTGTATTTGAAGTGAATAATTAACTTTTCATCAAATCGATGAATAAAAGATAAGGATGACATCAGAGTACTTGCTGATAAAACATTTAGCGATACCCTTCAGTCGTTTTTTTTTCACAAGATAATGTGTGCAATTGGGTCATCACCACACATAACGGATAGAAACCAAATGGACTAATTGAATAGTTCAATCTATGGTCACCTTCAATGCTTTCGAATTCCACCTCAAGGGGGATAAAAATTCTGACGTAAAAATGTATATTTCTGTGACATTCAAGTGGACGAAAGACAGATATGTTTTCAAGTGAATGATGATAGGTATCAAAGGCATGCAGATATGCTTGTGAGTGGACAGCGATCAGTAATAGGGACAGGTATGTTTGTGAGTGGATAGTGTTCAGTACAAAGGACAGGCATGTTTGTGAGTGGATAGTGTACAGTGCCAAGGACAGGCATATTTGTGAGTGTATAGTCACTGCACGAAATGGCCACGTATCCTGACGGATCCGACGTATCCGGAATCGGGCCTCATGGCGTTTCCGAGCGAATCCGGAAAAATCCCAGTTCACTCCTCGGATACTGAAGTGCCCGCAGATCCGACCAATTCAGACGCCGTATTCTTCTGAATCCGTGATGCGCCTCGGATACCCGTAGATATTTGCGCGGATCCCTCGTTTTTTGATATTTGGAATGTTCGGATTGTTTGTATGTCGGTAGTTGCTTCCGATCCTGACGAATAAATACATACGGCACGGCATGATCTCATTTCCTGACGAATCCAGCAGATTCGGAATTGAGCATCATAGCAGATACGGAACGTTTCCGATTGGATCCGATGTACCTCAGATCAGACAATTCCGGCGCCGTATACGTCTGGATCCTTCATACGTTTCGGGTACAGATACGGAACGTTTCCGAGCAAATTCAGACAAATAGCAGGTACATCTCAGATTCGGCAATTCCGACGCCGTATACGTCTGGATCTGTGATGCGCCTCGGATACCTGAGGATATTTGCGCGGATCCTTCGTTTTTAGATATTTGTCAATATGGCAGAGATAATCGGATTGTTTGTTTGTCGGTAGTTGCTTCGGATCCTAACCAACAAATACACACTGCACGGCATGATCTCAGATCCTGAAAAATCCAGCGGATCCGCAATCGTGCATCATAGCGGATACGGAACGTTTCCGATTGAATCCGATGCACCTCAGATCCGACAAATCCTGGCGTATAAGGAACACGGATTCGTGTCCGATCTCCCACAAGACACTGCGTGTCATGACGTCAGGCGCGAGAAACGGTTTTGTCGGTGAACAGCACGGAGACAAGAACGGCGTTTCATCACTCTCTGTGCTGAACATGGCTTCGTCAGAGTCTACCATGGTCGACCAGTGATTTTAGTGACTTGAGAGTCGAAGGGAATTCGGTGTAAACTCAAACGCGCGGAATTGCGAAGTTGTCTTCTTCGTGCAGGCAATATTCGTCTCCCCCTCCCTCTGTTGGTAGGGAGTCGATTCATCATTTAGAGGGACTGCCCTTTGGTAAGTACAAATTATAAAATTCCTGTTTCTAACTAGTTTGAACGTCAGTTATACTCCTATTGTGGCTTGACATATCATCGCATTTGCATGATAATAAGAAATATCCAGCCGACCTGCCCTTCTACACCGTTGGCGTTAGGATCTAGGAAATTTATAACTTTCAATTTTTCATTCTTGCCAAAGGTCCCCCAGTTTGTGGATAGTGAGTTCGAACTTATGTGGAGGTAGCAGTGTGTTTCAGTGATTATTGCATTCAGTTATAGCTGTACATGTTTGATCAATATCATATTCAAGTTATAAATGTAAGTTTTACATATTCAATTCAACGATGCCCAGATCCAATTTTTACAAATGTGATTGTGGTATGTTTAATATTTGTTATTTTTTCCATTTATATATATATATCCTATACAGCATCGGCAGATACGTCCTTCACAAATGCAGCACATGTTGTGAGGACCTTGGCTGGGAACAACGCAATCAACTGTCAGATGCTCAGCTGCAGAGTACCTCAGACTCCTTTGGTAAGGCTTAAGTCCATCATCGGTACACTTCAATGTTAGCTGAGACAGGCTTGATGGACACCCATTGTCCCTTGTTTTTTGTTAGCTGCTGTGATGAAACGAAGCCCATCACAGCAAGGAGGTTATATAGTCTATATAACCTCCTTGATCACAGTTATGTCAAAATCATGTGACATGTTACTTAAATACTAAGTATGTGAATTGATATCTATTCATCATTTGGTTTTATCATATAGGAACTGGTTCATCACAAGATGGACTCCAAGCTGAGTCCAACATGCAGATACAGAAGAAATCAGCCTTGCCTGTACCTTACCAAGAGTGAATGGAAGAAGTGAACTCAGATGTAGTCAGATAATGGGGAGAGGACGATTTTACACATACAGTTCCACGACACATACTACTTACGTTTAAAATGTGGCGTGCCATAATGGGAGTTTTTCAGACAGTATAATGTTACTTTGAAGTTTCTATTTTCAACCTCTGTATTTGAAATTAATTGTATCTGATAGCTTTTAGACGAATAGCTGGCCACAAAGGCTTGAGTAGAATATGTAGAACATGTAGAAAGTTTTGGTCCAAGTGCACTATACAGCAGTAAACATTACCACCGTGATGTGATGGTGCTAATTTTAATACATTTATAACAATTGTGCTTACACAACCCCAATTTATCGACATTAACCTGCATATGCAGAGGTGCTTTGAGTATGTGGATGTCCCTCGGCCTGTCTTAAACGAAATGGATTATTAAGCCACATAGTACTTCCGTATGGTATTTGATAGTTTTTGAACTTAGTGTTGAAATATGAAATAATGTTACATCAGGCTTTCCCAAAACTTCCTGTCATTGAATAATGATGTTTTGGGTATCCTTAAATTAGGAATGCACATGTATTCATAAATAATCAACCATTCTATCAAACTTTGTGTGTTTGATCTGTACATATTCGTGGCAAATACAAACATATTCAGAGTCACAATATGTCAAAGATTGTAGAAAGTCTGTATGTTGGATCCGTCTGTATCCGTGGCAAATACATACTGTACGTATCTGTCAGGATCTAGGGCAAATTCGTGCAAAATTCCTATTTTCGTATTCCTCCGGATCTGAGGTTCCGGATCACAGTCAGCCTGTATCCGTCAGTATCCGCCATTTTCTTTTAAAAAATACAGAAAAATCCCTGCACGTATCTGTCAGGATCTGTGGCATTTCCGTACAGTGCACGGCTCCGTATCCGTCGAAAATACCTCATTTCCGGATTCCTCCGGAAATATTCCCGATTCCGGTGCGGAAATATTCGTATCCATTAGGTTGGATCCGTCTGTATTCGTCAGTATCCGTCAGTATCCGCCAAATGTACAAAACAATTCCTGTACGTAACCGTCAGGATCTGTGGCATTTCCGTACAGTGTACGGCTCCGTATTCGTCGAAAATACCATACAGTCGGATTCTTCCGGAAATATTCCATATCCCAGTGCGGAAAATTTCGGATCCGCTACGTCGGATCCGCCTGTATCCGTCAGTATCCGTCAGTATCCGACAAAAATACAGAAAAATCCCGGTACGTATACGCCGGGAAACGAGGCCATTTCGTGCAATGAGTGTTCATTGCCAAGGACAGGCATGTTCGTGAGTGGATAGTATTTAGAACCAAGGACAGGCATATATGTGTGTGGATAGTGTTCAGTGCCAAGGACAGGCATATTTGTGAGTGGCAGACAGACAAAGAGTCAGACGGACAGAGAGTCAGGCAGACAGAGAGCCAGACAAACAGAGAGTCAGGCAGACAGAGAGTCAGATAGACAGAGAGTCCGGCAGACAGAGGGTCAGGCAGACAGAGAGTCAGGCAGACAGAGAGTCAGACAGACAGAGAGCCAGGCAGACAGAGAGTCAGGCAGACAGAGAGTCATACAGACAGAGAGCCAGGCAGACAGAGAGTCAGGCAGACAGAGAGTCAGATAGACAGAGAGTGAGACAGACAGAGAGTCAGACAGACAGAGAGTCAGATAGACAGAGAATCAGACAAACAGAGAGCCTGGCAGACAGAGAGTCAGACAGACAGAGAGTCAGACGGACAGAGAGTCAGACAGACAGAGAGTCAGACAGACAGAGAGTCAGGCAGACAGAGAGTCAGACAGACAGAGAGTCAGGCACACAGAGAGTCAGACAGACGGAGAGTCAGACAGACAGAGATTCAGACAAACAGAGAGTCAGGCAGACAGAGAGTCAGACAGAGAGAGCCAGGCAGACAGAGAGTCAGGCAGACAAAGAGTCAGGCAGACAGAGAGTTAGCCAGACAGAGAGTAAAACAGACCGAGAATCAGACAGACAGAGAGCAGGGCAGACAGAGAGCCAGACAGGCAGAGAGTCAGGCAGACAGAGAGTCAGGCAGACAGAGAGTCAAACAGGCAGACAGACAGAGAGTCAGGCAGACTGAGAGTCAGACAGGCAGAGAGTCAGGCAGAAAGAGAGTCAGGCAGACAGAGAGACTGTCCGACAGAGAGTCAGACAGACAAGGAGTAAAACAGACAGAGAGTGAGACAGACTGAGAGTCAGGCAGACAGGGAGTCAGACAGACAGAGAGTCAGGCAGACAGAGAGTCAGACAGACAGAGAATCAGGCAGACACAGAGAGTAAAACAGACAGAGAGTCAGAAAGACAGAGAGTCAGGCAGACAGAGAGTCAGGCAGACAGAGGGTCAGACAGGCAGATAGACTGTGAGTCAGACAGACAGAGAGTCAGGCAGACAGAGAGTCAGACAGACAGAGAGCCAGGCAGACAGAGAGCCACACAGTCAGAGAGTCAGGCAGACAGAGAGTAAAACAAACAGAGAGTCAGGCAGACAGAGAGTCAGGCAGACAGAGAGTAAAACAGACAGAGAGTGAGACAGACAGAGAGTCAGGCAGACAGAGAGTCAGAAAGGCAGACAAACTGAGAGTCAGGCAGACTGAGAGTCAGACAGACAGAGAGTCAGGCAGACAGAGAGCCACACAGACAGAGCGTAGGGCAGACAAGACAGAGAGTCAGACAGACAGAGAGCCAGGCAGACAGAAAGCCACACAGCCTGAGAGTCAGGCAGACAGAGAGTCAGACAGACAGAGAGTCAGGAAGACAGAGAGTCAGGCAGACAGAGAGTGAGACATACAGAGAGTCAGGCAAACAGAGAGTCAGGCAGACAGAGAGTCAGACAGACAGAGAGTCAGACAGACGGAGAGTCAGGCAGACTGAGAGTCAGGCAGACAGAGAGTCAGACAGACAGAGAGTCAGGCAGACAGAGAGTCAGACAGACAGAGAGTCAGACAGACGGAGAGTCAGGCAGACAGAGAGTCAGGCAGACAGAGAGTCAGACAGACAGAGAGTCAGACAGACGGAGAGTCAGGCAGACTGAGAGTCAGACAGACAGAGA
Source organism: Branchiostoma lanceolatum (assembly GCF_035083965.1). Classification (NCBI taxonomy): domain Eukaryota; kingdom Metazoa; phylum Chordata; class Leptocardii; order Amphioxiformes; family Branchiostomatidae; genus Branchiostoma; species Branchiostoma lanceolatum. Next base: position 23,615,241 of record NC_089728.1, on the reverse strand, counting down.
GCCAGGCAGACAAAGAGCCACACAGACTGAGAGTCAGGCAGACAGAGAGTCACACAGACAGAGAGTCAGGCGGACAGAGAGTCAGACAGACAGAGAGTCAGGCAGACGGAGAGTCAGGCAGACTGAGATTCAGACAGACAGAGAGTCAGGCAGACAGAGATCCACACAGACAGAGAGTATGGCAGACAAGACAGAGAGTCAGACAGACAGAGAGCCAGGCAGACAGAGAGCCACACAGACTGAGAGTCAGGCAGACTGAGTGTCAGACAGACAGAGAGTCAGGCAGACAGAGAGTCAGACAGAGAGAGAGTCAGGCAGACAGAGAGTCACACAGACAGAGAGTCAGGCGGACAGAGAGTCAGACAGACAGAGAGTCAGGCAGACGGAGAGTCAGGCAGACTGAGAGTCAGACAGACAGAGAGTCAGGCAGACAGAGAGCCACACAGACAGAGAGTCAGGCAGACAGAGAGAAACACAGACAGAGAGTCAGGGGGACAGAGAGTCAGACAGAGAGTCAGGCAGACGGAGAGTCAGGCAGACGTAGAGCAGACAGATAGACAGAGAGTCAGACAGAGGGAGAGCCAGGCAGACAAACAGAGAGTCAGACAGACACACAGAGAGTCAGACAGACAGAGATAGGCAAACAGAGAGCCAGATAGAAAGAGTCTCAGACAGAGAGAAAGTCGGACAGACAGAGAGTCAATCAGACAGAGTGTCAGACAGACAGAGAGTCAGGCAGACAGAGAGTCAGACAGACAGAGAGTCAGGCAGACAGAGAGTCAGACAGAGAGAGCCAGGCAGACAGAGAGTCAGGCAGACAAAGAGTCAGGCAGACAGAGAGTTAGCCAGACAGAGAGTAAAACAGACCGAGAATCAGACAGACAGAGAGCAGGGCAGACAGAGAGCCAGACAGGCAGAGAGTCAGGCAGACAGAGAGTCAGGCAGACAGAGAGTCAAACAGGCAGACAGACAGAGAGTCAGGCAGACTGAGAGTCAGACAGGCAGAGAGTCAGGCAGAAAGAGAGTCAGGCAGACAGAGAGACTGTCCGACAGAGAGTCAGACAGACAAGGAGTAAAACAGACAGAGAGTGAGACAGACTGAGAGTCAGGCAGACAGGGAGTCAGACAGACAGAGAGTCAGGCAGACAGAGAGTCAGACAGACAGAGAATCAGGCAGACACAGAGAGTAAAACAGACAGAGAGTCAGAAAGACAGAGAGTCAGGCAGACAGAGAGTCAGGCAGACAGAGGGTCAGACAGGCAGATAGACTGTGAGTCAGACAGACAGAGAGTCAGGCAGACAGAGAGTCAGACAGACAGAGAGCCAGGCAGACAGAGAGCCACACAGTCAGAGAGTCAGGCAGACAGAGAGTAAAACAAACAGAGAGTCAGGCAGACAGAGAGTCAGGCAGACAGAGAGTCAGAAAGGCAGACAAACTGAGAGTCAGGCAGACTGAGAGTCAGACAGACAGAGAGTCAGGCAGACAGAGAGCCACACAGACAGAGCGTAGGGCAGACAAGACAGAGAGTCAGACAGACAGAGAGCCAGGCAGACAGAGAGCCACACAGCCTGAGAGTCAGGCAGACAGAGAGTCAGACAGACAGAGAGTCAGGAAGACAGAGAGTCAGGCAGACAGAGAGTGAGACATACAGAGAGTCAGGCAAACAGAGAGTCAGGCAGACAGAGAGTCAGACAGACAGAGAGTCAGACAGACGGAGAGTCAGGCAGACTGAGAGTCAGGCAGACAGAGAGTCAGACAGACAGAGAGTCAGGCAGACAGAGAGTCAGACAGACAGAGAGTCAGACAGACGGAGAGTCAGGCAGACAGAGAGTCAGGCAGACAGAGAGTCAGACAGACAGAGAGTCAGACAGACGGAGAGTCAGGCAGACTGAGAGTCAGACAGACAGAGAGCCAGGCAGACAAAGAGCCACACAGACTGAGAGTCAGGCAGACAGAGAGTCACACAGACAGAGAGTCAGGCGGACAGAGAGTCAGACAGACAGAGAGTCAGGCAGACGGAGAGTCATGCAGACTGAGATTCAGACAGACAGAGAGTCAGGCAGACAGAGATCCACACAGACAGAGAGTATGGCAGACAAGACAGAGAGTCAGACAGACAGAGAGCCAGGCAGACAGAGAGCCACACAGACTGAGAGTCAGGCAGACTGAGTGTCAGACAGACAGAGAGTCAGGCAGACAGAGAGTCAGACAGAGAGAGAGTCAGGCAGACAGAGAGTCACACAGACAGAGAGTCAGGCGGACAGAGAGTCAGACAGACAGAGAGTCAGGCAGACGGAGAGTCAGGCAGACTGAGAGTCAGACAGACAGAGAGTCAGGCAGACAGAGAGCCACACAGACAGAGAGTCAGGCAGACAGAGAGTAACACAGACAGAGAGTCAGGGGGACAGAGAGTCAGACAGAGAGTCAGGCAGACGGAGAGTCAGGCAGACGTAGAGCAGACAGATAGACAGAGAGTCAGACAGAGGGAGAGCCAGGCAGACAAACAGAGAGTCAGACAGACACACAGAGAGTCAGACAGACAGAGATAGGCAAACAGAGAGCCAGATAGAAAGAGTCTCAGACAGAGAGAAAGTCGGACAGACAGAGAGTCAATCAGACAGAGTGTCAGACAGACAGAGAGTCAGGCAGACAGAGAGTCAGACAGACAGAGAGTCAGGCAGACAGAGAGTCAGACAGACAGAGAGTCAGGCAGACATAGAGTCAGGCAGACGGAGAGTCAGACAGACAGATAGTAGGACGGACAGAGAGTCAGACAGACAGAGAGTAAAAAAGACAGAGAATCAGACAAACAGAGAGCCTGGCAGACAAAGAGTCAGAAAGACAGAGAGTCAAACAGACAGAGAATCAGACAGACAGAGAGCAGGACAAACAGAGAGCCAGGCAGACAGAGAGCCAGACAGACAGAGAGTCAGGCAGACAGAGAGTCAGGCAGACAGAGAGTCAGACAGACAGGCAGACAGACAGAGAGTCAGGCAGGCTGAGAGTCAGACAGACAGAGAGTCAGACAGACAGAGAGTCAGGCAGACATAGAGTCAGGCAGACAGAGAGTCAAACAGACCGAGAATCAGACAGACAAAGAGCCAGACAGACAGAGAGTCAGGGAGAGAGAGAGTCAGGCAGACAGAGAGTCAGGCAGACAGAGAGTCAGATAAACAGAGAGTAAAAACAGACAGAGAGTGAGACAGACATAGAATCAGGCAGACAGAGAGTCAGACAGACAGAGAGTCAGGAAGATAGAGAGTCAGACAGACAGAGAGTAAGGCAGACAGAGAGTCAGGCAGACAGAGAGTCAGATAGACAGAGAGTCAGACATACAGAGAGTCAGGCACACTGAGAGTCATCCAGACAGAGAGTCATCCAGACAGAGAGTCAGGCAGACAGAGAGTCAGACAGACAGAGAGTCAGGCAGACAGAGAGTCAGATAGACAGAGAGTAAAACAGACAGAGAGTGAGACAGACAGAGAGTCAGGCAGACAAGGAGTCAGGCACACTGAGAGTCAGACAGACAGAGAGTCATCCAGACAGAGAGTCAGACGGACAGAGAGCCAGGCAGACAGAGAGTCAGGCAGACAGAGTGTCAGGCGGACAGAGAGTCAGACAAGCAGAGAGTCAGACAGACAGACTGAGAATCAGACAGACAGAGAGCAGGGCAGACAGAGAGCCAGGCAGACAGAGAGCCAGACAGACAGAGAGTCAGGCAGACAGAGAGTCAGACAGACAGAGAGTCAGTGAGACAGAGTGTCAGGCAGACAGAGAGTCAGACAGACAGACAGAGAGTCGGACAGACAGAGAGTCAGACAGACAGACAGAGAGTCAGACAGACAGAGAGTCAGACAGAGAGACAGAGAGCCAGACAGACAGAAAGTCAGACAGAGGGAGAGCCTGGCAAACAAACAGAGAGTCAGACAGACACATAGAGAGTCAGGCAGACAGAGAGTCAGACAGGTACACAGACAGAGAGTCAGGAAGACTGAGAGTCAGGCAGACAGAGAGTCACACAGACAGAGAGTCAGACAGAGGGAGAGCCAGGCAGACACACAGAGAGTCAGACAGACAGAGATAGGCAAACAGATAGCCAGATAGAAAGAGTCTCAAACAGAGAGTCAGAGAGTCAGACAGACAGAGAGTCAGGCAGACAGAGAGTAAGGCAGACAGGGAGTCGGACACGCAGAGAGTCAGGCGGACAGAGAGTCATACAGACAGAGAGTCAGGCAGACAGAGAGTCAGACAGACAGAGAGTCAGTGAGACAGAGTGTCAGGCAGACAGAGAGTCAGACAGACAGACAGACAGAGAGTCAGACAGACAGAGAGTCAGACAGACGGACAGACAGAGAGTCAGACAGACAGAGAGTCAGACAGAGAGACAGAGAGGCAGACAGACAGAGAGTCAGACAGACAGACAGACAGAGAGTCAGACAGACAGAGAGTCAGACAGACACATAGAGAGTCAGGCAGACAGAGAGTCAGACAGGCAGACAGACAGACAGCGAGTCAGGAAGACTGAGAGTCAGGCAGACAGAGTGTCACACAGACAGAGAGTCAGACAGAGGGAGAGCCAGGCAGACACACAGAGAGTCAGACAGACAGAGATAGGCAAACAAATAGCCAGATAGAAAGAGTCTCAGACAGAAAGAGATTCAGACAGACAGAGAGTCAGGCAGACAGAGAGTAAGGCAGACAGAGAGTCAGACAGACAGAGAGTCAGACGGACAGAGAGTCAGGCAGAGAGAGAGTCAGACAGGCAGACAGACTGAGAGTCAGACAGACAGAGAGTCAGGCAGACAGAGAGCCACACAGACAGAGAGTCAGGCAGACAGAGAGTCAGACAGACAGAGAGTCAGACAGACAGAGAATCAGGCAGACAGAGAGTAAAACAGACAGAGAGTCAGACAGACAGAGACTCAGGCAGACAGAGAGTCAGGCAGACAGAGAGTCAGACAGGCAGAGAGTCAAACAGACAGAGAATCAGGCAGACAGAGAGTAAAACAGACAGAGAGTCAGACAGACAGAGAGTCAGGCAGACAGAGAGTCAGGAAGACAGAGAGTAAAACAGACAGATAGTCAGACACACAGAGACTCAGGCAGACAGAGAGTCAGGCAGACAGAGAGCCACTCAGACAGAGAGTCAGGCAGACAGAGACTCAGGCAGACAGAGAGTCAGACAGACAGAGAGTGAGGCAGACAGAGAGCCACACAGACAGAGAGTATAACAGACAGAGAGTGAGACAGACAGAGAGTCAGGCAGACAGAGAGTCAGGCAGACAGAGAGTCAGAAAGGCAGACAAACTGAGAGTCAGGCAGACTGAGAGTCAGACAGACAGAGAGTCAGGCAGACAGAGAGCCATACAGCCTGAGAGTCAGGCAGACAGAGAGTCAGACAGACAGAGAGTGAGGCAGACAGAGAGCCACACAGACAGAGAGTATAACAGACAGAGAGTGAGACAGACAGAGAGTCAGGCAGACAGAGAGTCAGGCAGACAGAGAATCAGACAGGCAGACAAACTGAGAGTCAGGCAGACAGAGAGCCACACAGACAGAGAGTCAGGCAGACAGAGAGTCACACAGACAGAGAGTCAGGAGGACAGAGAGTCAGACAGACAGAGAGTCAGGCAGACGGAGAGTCAGGCAGACTGAGAGTCAGACAGACAGAGAGTCAGGCGGACAGAGGGTCAGACAGACAGAGAGTCAGGCAGACGGAGAGTCAGGCAGACGTAGAGTCAGACAGATAGACAGAGATTCAGACAGACAGAGATTCAGACAGACAGAGTGTCAGACAGACAGAGAGCCACACAGACAGAGAGTCAGGCAGACAGAGAGTCACACAGACAGAGAGTCAGGCGGACAGAGAGTCAGACAGACGGAGAGTCAGGCAGACTGAGAGTCAGACAGACAGAGAGTCAGGCAGACAGAGAGTCAGGCAGACAGAGAGTCAGGCAGACAGAGAGTCAGACAGACAGAGAGTCAGACAGACAGAGAGTCAGATAGACAGAGATTCAGACAGACAGAGATTCAGACAGACAGAGTGTCAGACAGACAGTGAGCCACACAGACAGAGAAGTCAGGCAGACAGAGAGTCACACAGACAGAGAGTCAGGCGGACAGAGAGTCAGACAGACGGAGAGTCAGGCAGACTGAGAGTCAGACAGACAGAGAGTCAGGCAGACAGAGAGTCAGGCAGACAGAGAGTCAGGTAGACAGAGAGTCAGACAGACAGAGAGTCAGACAGACAGAGAGTCAGATAGACAGAGATTCAGACAGACAGAGATTCAGACAGACAGAGTGTCAGACAGACAGAGAGTCAGGCAGACAAAGAGTCAGACAGACAGAGAGTCAGGCAGACAGAGAGTAAGACAGACAGAGAGTCAGGCAGACAGAGAGTCAGGCAGACGGAGAGTCAGAAAGACAGAGAGTAGGACAGACAGAGAGTCAGACAGACAGAGAGTATGAAAGACAGAGAATCAGACAAACAGAGAGCCTGGCAGACAAAGAGTCAGAAAGACAGAGAGTCAAACAGACAGAGAATCAGACAGACAGAGAGTCAGGCAGACAGAGAGTCAGACAGGCAGACAGACTGAGAGTCAGACAGACAGAGAGTCAGGCAGACAGAGAGTCAGACAGACAGAGAGCCAGGCAGACAGAGAGCCACACAGTCAGAGAGTCAGGCAGACAGAGAGTAAGACAGACAGAGAGTCAGGCAGACAGAGAGTCAGGCTTACAGAGATAAAAACAGACAGAGAGTGAGACAGACAGAGAGTCAGGCAGACAGAGAGTCAGGCAGACAGAGAGTCAGAAAGGCAGACAAACTGAGAGTCAGGCAGACTGAGAGTCAGACAGACAGAGAGACAGGCAGACAGAGAGCCACACAGACAGAGAGTATGGCAGACAAGACAGAGAGTCACACAGACAGAGAGCCAGGCAGACAGAGAGCCCCACAGCCTGAGAGTCAGACAGACAGAGAGTCAGACAGACAGAGAGTCAGGCAGACAGAGAGTCAGGCAGACAGAGAGTAAAACAGACAGAGAGTGAGACAGACAGAGAGTCAGGCAGACAGAGAGTCAGGCAGACAGAGAGTCAGACAGACAGAGAGCCAGGCAGACAGAGAGCCACACAGACAGAGAGTCAGGCAGACAGAGAGTCACACACACAGAGAGTCAGGCGGACAGAGAGTCAGAAAGACAGAGAGTCAGGCAGACGGAGAGTCAGGCAGACTGAGATTCAGACAGACAGAGAGTCAGGCAGACAGAGAGCCACACAGACAGAGAGTATGGCAGACAAGACAGAGAGTCATACAGACAGAGAGCCAGGCAGACAGAGAGCCACACAGACAGAGAGTCAGGCAGACAGAGAGTCACACAGACAGAGAGTCAGGCGGACAGAGAGTCAGACAGTAAGAGAGTCAGACAGACAGAGAGTCAGACAGACAGAGAGTAAAACAGAGAGAGATTCAGACAGACAGAGATTCAGACAGACAGAGTGTCAGACAGACAGAGAGTCAGGCAGACAAAGAGTCAGACAGACAGAGAGTCAGGCAGACAGAGAGCCACACAGACAGAGAGTATGGCAGACAAGACAGAGAGTCAGACAGACAGAGAGCCAGGCAGACAGAGAGCCACACAGACTGAGAGTCAGGCAGACTGAGAGTCAGACAGACAGAGAGTCAGGCAGACGGAGAGTCAGGCAGACGTAGAGCAGACAGATAGACAGAGAGTCAGACAGACGGAGTCAGACAGACAGAGAGTCAGACAGACGGAGAGTCAGGCAGACTGAGAGTCAGACAGACAGAGAGTCAATCAGACAGAGAGTCAGGCAGACAGAGAGTCAGGCAGACAGAGAGTCAGATAAACAGAGAGTAAAACAGACAGAGAGTGAGACAGACAGAGAATCAGGCAGACAGAGAGTCAGACAGACAGAGAGTGATGCAGATAGAGAGTCAGACAGACAAAGAGTAAGGCAGACAGAGAGTCAGGCAGACAGAGAGTCAGATAGACAGAGAGTCAGACAGACAGAGAGTCAGGCACACTGAGAGTCATCCAGACAGAGAGTCATCCAGACAGAGAGTCAGGCAGACAGAGAGTCAGACAGACAGAGAGTCAGGCAGACAGAGAGTCAGATAGACAGATAGTATAACAGACAGAGAGTGAGACAGACAGAGAGTCAGGCAGACAGGGAGTCAGGCACACTGAGAGTCAGACAGACAGAGAGTCATCCAGACAGAGAGTCAGACGGACAGAGAGCCAGGCAGAAAGAGAGTCAGGCAGACAGAGTGTCAGGCAGACAGAGAGTCAGACAGACAGAGAGTCAGACAGACGGACCGAGAATCAGACAGACAGAGAGCAGGGCAGACAGAGAGTCAGACAGACAGACAGACAGAGAGTCAGACAGACAGAGAGTCAGACAGAGAGACAGAGAGTCAGACAGACAGAGAGTCAAACAGAGAGCCTGGCAAACAAACAGAGAGTCAGACAGACACATAGAGAGTCAGGCAGACAGAGGGTCAGACAGGCAGACAGACAGAGAGTCAGGAAGACTGAGAGTCAGGCGGACAGAGAGTCACACAGACAGAGAGTCAGACAGAGGGAGAGCCAGGCAGACACACAGAGAGTCAAACAGACAGAGATAGGCAAACAAATAGCCAGATAGAAAGAGTCTCAGACAGAAAGAGATTCAGACAGACAGAGAGTCAGGCAGACAGGGAGTAATGCAGACAGAGAGTCAGACAGACAGAGAGTCAGACAGACAGAGAGTCGGGCAGACAGAGAGTCAGGCAGACAGAGAGTCAGACAGGCAGAGAGTCAGACAGACAGAGAATCAGGCAGACAGAAAGTAAAACAGACAGAGAGTCAGACAGACAGAGAGTCAGGCAGACAGAGAGTCAGACAGACAGAGAGTCAGACAGACAGAGAATCAGGCAGACAGAGAGTAAAACAGACAGAGAGTCAGACAGACAGAGACTCAGGCAGACAGAGAGTCAGGCAGACAGAGAGCCACACAGACGAGAGTCACACAGACAGAGAGTCAGGCAGACGGAGAGTCAGAAAGGCAGACAAATTGAGAGTCAGGCAGACAGAGAGTCAGACAGACAGAGAGTCAGGCAGGCTGAGAGTCAGACAGACAGAGAGTCAGACAGACAGAGAGTCAGGCAGACATAGAGTCAGGCAGACAGAGAGTCAAACAGACCGAGAATCAGACAGACAAAGAGCCAGACAGACAGAGAGTCAGGGAGAGAGAGAGTCAGGCAGACAGAGAGTCAGGCAGACAGAGAGTCAGATAAACAGAGAGTAAAAACAGACAGAGAGTGAGACAGACATAGAATCAGGCAGACAGAGAGTCAGACAGACAGAGAGTCAGGAAGATAGAGAGTCAGACAGACAGAGAGTAAGGCAGACAGAGAGTCAGGCAGACAGAGAGTCAGATAGACAGAGAGTCAGACATACAGAGAGTCAGGCACACTGAGAGTCATCCAGACAGAGAGTCATCCAGACAGAGAGTCAGGCAGACAGAGAGTCAGACAGACAGAGAGTCAGGCAGACAGAGAGTCAGATAGACAGAGAGTAAAACAGACAGAGAGTGAGACAGACAGAGAGTCAGGCAGACAAGGAGTCAGGCACACTGAGAGTCAGACAGACAGAGAGTCATCCAGACAGAGAGTCAGACGGACAGAGAGCCAGGCAGACAGAGAGTCAGGCAGACAGAGTGTCAGGCAGACAGAGAGTCAGACAGGCAGAGAGTCAGACAGACAGAGAATCAGGCAGACAGAAAGTAAAACAGACAGAGAGTCAGACAGACAGAGAGTCAGGCAGACAGAGAGTCAGACAGACAGAGAGTCAGACAGACAGAGAATCAGGCAGACAGAGAGTAAAACAGACAGAGAGTCAGACAGACAGAGACTCATGCAGACAGAGAGTCAGGCAGACAGAGAGCCACACAGACGAGAGTCACACAGACAGAGAGTCAGGCAGACGGAGAGTCAGAAAGGCAGACAAATTGAGAGTCAGGCAGACAGAGAGTCAGACAGACAGAGAGTCAGGCAGGCTGAGAGTCAGACAGACAGAGAGTCAGACAGACAGAGAGTCAGGCAGACATAGAGTCAGGCAGACAGAGAGTCAAACAGACCGAGAATCAGACAGACAAAGAGCCAGACAGACAGAGAGTCAGGGAGAGAGAGAGTCAGGCAGACAGAGAGTCAGGCAGACAGAGAGTCAGATAAACAGAGAGTAAAAACAGACAGAGAGTGAGACAGACATAGAATCAGGCAGACAGAGAGTCAGACAGACAGAGAGTCAGGAAGATAGAGAGTCAGACAGACAGAGAGTAAGGCAGACAGAGAGTCAGGCAGACAGAGAGTCAGATAGACAGAGAGTCAGACATACAGAGAGTCAGGCACACTGAGAGTCATCCAGACAGAGAGTCATCCAGACAGAGAGTCAGGCAGACAGAGAGTCAGACAGACAGAGAGTCAGGCAGACAGAGAGTCAGATAGACAGAGAGTAAAACAGACAGAGAGTGAGACAGACAGAGAGTCAGGCAGACAAGGAGTCAGGCACACTGAGAGTCAGACAGACAGAGAGTCATCCAGACAGAGAGTCAGACGGACAGAGAGCCAGGCAGACAGAGAGTCAGGCAGACAGAGTGTCAGGCGGACAGAGAGTCAGACAAGCAGAGAGTCAGACAGACAGACTGAGAATCAGACAGACAGAGAGCAGGGCAGACAGAGAGCCAGGCAGACAGAGAGCCAGACAGACAGAGAGTCAGGCAGACAGAGAGTCAGACAGACAGAGAGTCAGTGAGACAGAGTGTCAGGCAGACAGAGAGTCAGACAGACAGACAGAGAGTCGGACAGACAGAGAGTCAGACAGACAGACAGACAGACAGAGAGTCAGACAGACAGAGAGTCAGACAGAGAGACAGAGAGTCAGACAGACAGAAAGTCAGACAGAGGGAGAGCCTGGCAAACAAACAGAGAGTCAGACAGACACATAGAGAGTCAGGCAGACAGAGAGTCAGACAGGTACACAGACAGAGAGTCAGGAAGACTGAGAGTCAGGCAGACAGAGAGTCACACAGACAGAGAGTCAGACAGAGGGAGAGCCAGGCAGACACACAGAGAGTCAGACAGACAGAGATAGGCAAACAGATAGCCAGATAGAAAGAGTCTCAAACAGAGAGTCAGAGAGTCAGACAGACAGAGAGTCAGGCAGACAGAGAGTAAGGCAGACAGGGAGTCGGACACGCAGAGAGTCAGGCGGACAGAGAGTCATACAGACAGAGAGTCAGGCAGACAGAGAGTCAGACAGACAGAGAGTCAGTGAGACAGAGTGTCAGGCAGACAGAGAGTCAGACAGACAGACAGACAGAGAGTCAGACAGACAGAGAGTCAGACAGACGGACAGACAGAGAGTCAGACAGACAGAGAGTCAGACAGAGAGACAGAGAGGCAGACAGACAGAGAGTCAGACAGACAGACAGACAGAGAGTCAGACAGACAGAGAGTCAGACAGACACATAGAGAGTCAGGCAGACAGAGAGTCAGACAGGCAGACAGACAGACAGCGAGTCAGGAAGACTGAGAGTCAGGCAGACAGAGTGTCACACAGACAGAGAGTCAGACAGAGGGAGAGCCAGGCAGACACACAGAGAGTCAGACAGACAGAGATAGGCAAACAGATAGCCAGATAGAAAGAGTCTCAGACAGAAAGAGATTCAGACAGACAGAGAGTCAGGCAGACAGAGAGTAAGGCAGACAGAGAGTCAGACAGACAGAGAGTCAGACGGACAGAGAGTCAGGCAGAGAGAGAGTCAGACAGGCAGACAGACTGAGAGTCAGACAGACAGAGAGTCAGGCAGACAGAGAGCCACACAGACAGAGAGTCAGGCAGACAGAGAGTCAGACAGACAGAGAGTCAGACAGACAGAGAATCAGGCAGACAGAGAGTAAAACAGACAGAGAGTCAGACAGACAGAGACTCAGGCAGACAGAGAGTCAGGCAGACAGAGAGTCAGACAGGCAGAGAGTCAAACAGACAGAGAATCAGGCAGACAGAGAGTAAAACAGACAGAGAGTCAGACAGACAGAGAGTCAGGCAGACAGAGAGTCAGGAAGACAGAGAGTAAAACAGACAGATAGTCAGACACACAGAGACTCAGGCAGACAGAGAGTCAGGCAGACAGAGAGCCACACAGACAGAGAGTCGGGCAGACAGAGACTCAGGCAGACAGAGAGTCAGACAGACAGAGAGTGAGGCAGACAGAGAGCCACACAGACAGAGAGTATAACAGACAGAGAGTGAGACAGACAGAGAGTCAGGCAGACAGAGAGTCAGGCAGACAGAGAGTCAGAAAGGCAGACAAACTGAGAGTCAGGCAGACTGAGAGTCAGACAGACAGAGAGTCAGGCAGACAGAGAGCCATACAGCCTGAGAGTCAGGCAGACAGAGAGTCAGACAGACAGAGAGTGAGGCAGACAGAGAGCCACACAGACAGAGAGTATAACAGACAGAGAGTGAGACAGACAGAGAGTCAGGCAGACAGAGAGTCAGGCAGACAGAGAGTCAGACAGGCAGACAAACTGAGAGTCAGGCAGACAGAGAGCCACACAGACAGAGAGTCAGGCAGACAGAGAGTCACACAGACAGAGAGTCAGGAGGACAGAGAGTCAGACAGACAGAGAGTCAGGCAGACGGAGAGTCAGGCAGACTGAGAGTCAGACAGACAGAGAGTCAGGCGGACAGAGGGTCAGACAGACAGAGAGTCAGGCAGACGGAGAGTCAGGCAGACGTAGAGTCAGACAGATAGACAGAGATTCAGACAGACAGAGATTCAGACAGACAGAGTGTCAGACAGACAGAGAGCCACACAGACAGAGAGTCAGGCAGACAGAGAGTCACACAGACAGAGAGTCAGGCGGACAGAGAGTCAGACAGACGGAGAGTCAGGCAGACTGAGAGTCAGACAGACAGAGAGTCAGGCAGACAGAGAGTCAGGCAGACAGAGAGTCAGGCAGACAGAGAGTCAGACAGACAGAGAGTCAGACAGACAGAGAGTCAGATAGACAGAGATTCAGACAGACAGAGATTCAGACAGACAGAGTGTCAGACAGACAGTGAGCCACACAGACAGAGAAGTCAGGCAGACAGAGAGTCACACAGACAGAGAGTCAGGCGGACAGAGAGTCAGACAGACGGAGAGTCAGGCAGACTGAGAGTCAGACAGACAGAGAGTCAGGCAGACAGAGAGTCAGGCAGACAGAGAGTCAGGCAGACAGAGAGTCAGACAGACAGAGAGTCAGACAGACAGAGAGTCAGATAGACAGAGATTCAGACAGACAGAGATTCAGACAGACAGAGTGTCAGACAGACAGAGAGTCAGGCAGACAAAGAGTCAGACAGACAGAGAGTCAGGCAGACAGAGAGTAAGACAGACAGAGAGTCAGGCAGACAGAGAGTCAGGCAGACGGAGAGTCAGAAAGACAGAGAGTAGGACAGACAGAGAGTCAGACAGACAGAGAGTATGAAAGACAGAGAATCAGACAAACAGAGAGCCTGGCAGACAAAGAGTCAGAAAGACAGAGAGTCAAACAGACAGAGAATCAGACAGACAGAGAGTCAGGCAGACAGAGAGTCAGACAGGCAGACAGACTGAGAGTCAGACAGACAGAGAGTCAGGCAGACAGAGAGTCAGACAGACAGAGAGCCAGGCAGACAGAGAGCCACACAGTCAGAGAGTCAGGCAGACAGAGAGTAATACAGACAGAGAGTCAGGCAGACAGAGAGTCAGGCAGACAGAGAGTCAGAAAGGCAGACAAACTGAGAGTCAGGCAGACTGAGAGTCAGACAGACAGAGAGTCAGGCAGACAGAGAGCCACACAGACAGAGAGTATGGCAGACAAGACAGAGAGTCACACAGACAGAGAGCCAGGCAGACAGAGAGCCCCACAGCCTGAGAGTCAGACAGACAGAGAGTCAGACAGACAGAGAGTCAGGCAGACAGAGAGTCAGGCAGACAGAGAGTAAAACAGACAGAGAGTGAGACAGACAGAGAGTCAGGCAAACAGAGAGTCAGGCAGACAGAGAGTCAGACAGACAGAGAGCCAGGCAGACAGAGAGCCACACAGACGGAGAGTCAGGCAGACAGAGAGTCACACAGACAGAGAGTCAGGCGGTGAGAGAGTCAGAAAGACAGAGAGTCAGGCAGACGGAGAGTCAGGCAGACTGAGATTCAGACAGACAGAGAGTCAGGCAGACAGAGAGCCACACAGACAGAGAGTATGGCAGACAAGACAGAGAGTCAGACAGACAGAGAGCCAGGCAGACAGAGAGCCACACAGACAGAGAGTCAGGCAGACAGAGAGTCAGGCAGACAGAGAGTCAGACAGACAGAGAGTCAGACAGACAGAGAGTCAGACAGACAGAGAGTCAGACAGACAGAGAGTCAGACAGACAGAGAGTAAAACAGAGAGAGATTCAGACAGACAGAGATTCAGACAGACAGAGTGTCAGACAGACAGAGAGTCAGGCAGACAAAGAGTCAGACAGACAGAGAGTCAGGCAGACAGAGAGCCACACAGACAGAGAGTATGGCAGACAAGACAGAGAGTCAGACAGACAGAGAGCCAGGCAGACAGAGAGCCACACAGACTGAGAGTCAGGCAGACTGAGAGTAACACAGACAGAGAGTCAGGGGGACAGAGAGTCAGACAGAGAGTCAGGCAGACGGAGAGTCAGGCAGACGTAGAGCAGACAGATAGACAGAGAGTCAGACAGAGGGAGAGCCAGGCAGACAAACAGAGAGTCAGACAGACACACAGAGAGTCAGACAGACAGAGATAGGCAAACAGAGAGCCAGATAGAAAGAGTCTCAGACAGAGAGAAAGTCGGACAGACAGAGAGTCAATCAGACAGAGTGTCAGACAGACAGAGAGTCAGGCAGACAGAGAGTCAGACAGACAGAGAGTCAGGCAGACAGAGAGTCAGACAGACAGAGAGTCAGGCAGACATAGAGTCAGGCAGACGGAGAGTCAGACAGACAGATAGTAGGACGGACAGAGAGTCAGACAGACAGAGAGTAAAAAAGACAGAGAATCAGACAAACAGAGAGCCTGGCAGACAAAGAGTCAGAAAGACAGAGAGTCAAACAGACAGAGAATCAGACAGACAGAGAGCAGGACAAACAGAGAGCCAGGCAGACAGTGAGCCAGACAGACAGAGAGTCAGGCAGACAGAGAGTCAGGCAGACAGAGAGTCAGACAGACAGGCAGACAGACAGAGAGTCAGGCAGGCTGAGAGTCAGACAGACAGAGAGTCAGACAGACAGAGAGTCAGGCAGACATAGAGTCAGGCAGACAGAGAGTCAAACAGACCGAGAATCAGACAGACAAAGAGCCAGACAGACAGAGAGTCAGGGAGAGAGAGAGTCAGGCAGACAGAGAGTCAGGCAGACAGAGAGTCAGATAAACAGAGAGTAAAAACAGACAGAGAGTGAGACAGACATAGAATCAGGCAGACAGAGAGTCAGACAGACAGAGAGTCAGGAAGATAGAGAGTCAGACAGACAGAGAGTAAGGCAGACAGAGAGTCAGGCAGACAGAGAGTCAGATAGACAGAGAGTCAGACATACAGAGAGTCAGGCACACTGAGAGTCATCCAGACAGAGAGTCATCCAGACAGAGAGTCAGGCAGACAGAGAGTCAGACAGACAGAGAGTCAGGCAGACAGAGAGTCAGATAGACAGAGAGTAAAACAGACAGAGAGTGAGACAGATAGAGAGTCAGGCAGACAAGGAGTCAGGCACACTGAGAGTCAGACAGACAGAGAGTCATCCAGACAGAGAGTCAGACGGACAGAGAGCCAGGCAGACAGAGAGTCAGGCAGACAGAGTGTCAGGCGGACAGAGAGTCAGACAAGCAGAGAGTCAGACAGACAGACTGAGAATCAGACAGACAGAGAGCAGGGCAGACAGAGAGCCAGGCAGACAGAGAGCCAGACAGACAGAGAGTCAGGCAGACAGAGAGTCAGACAGACAGAGAGTCAGTGAGACAGAGTGTCAGGCAGACAGAGAGTCAGACAGACAGACAGAGAGTCGGACAGACAGAGAGTCAGACAGACAGACAGACAGACAGAGAGTCAGACAGACAGAGAGTCAGACAGAGAGACAGAGAGTCAGACAGACAGAAAGTCAGACAGAGGGAGAGCCTGGCAAACAAACAGAGAGTCAGACAGACACATAGAGAGTCAGGCAGACAGAGAGTCAGACAGGTACACAGACAGAGAGTCAGGAAGACTGAGAGTCAGGCAGACAGAGAGTCACACAGACAGAGAGTCAGACAGAGGGAGAGCCAGGCAGACACACAGAGAGTCAGACAGACAGAGAGTCAGGCAGACAGAGAGTCAGACAGACAGAGAGTCAGTGAGACAGAGTGTCAGGCAGACAGAGAGTCAGACAGACAGACAGACAGAGAGTCAGACAGACAGAGAGTCAGACAGACGGACAGACAGAGAGTCAGACAGACAGAGAGTCAGACAGAGAGACAGAGAGGCAGACAGACAGAGAGTCAGGCAGACTGAGAGTCAGACAGACAGAGAGTCAGGCAGACAGAGAGCCACACAGACAGAGAGTATGGCAGACAAGACAGAGAGTCACACAGACAGAGAGCCAGGCAGACAGAGAGCCCCACAGCCTGAGAGTCAGACAGACAGAGAGTCAGACAGACAGAGAGTCAGGCAGACAGAGAGTCAGGCAGACAGAGAGTGAAACAGACAGAGAGTCAGACAGACAGAGAGTCAGGCAAACAGAGAGTCAGGCAGACAGAGAGTCAGACAGACAGAGAGCCAGGCAGACAGAGAGCCACACAGACGGAGAGTCAGGCAGACAGAGAGTCACACAGACAGAGAGTCAGGCGGACAGAGAGTCAGAAAGACAGAGAGTCAGGCAGACGGAGAGTCAGGCAGACTGAGATTCAGACAGACAGAGAGTCAGGCAGACAGAGAGCCACACAGACAGAGAGTATGGCAGACAAGACAGAGAGTCAGACAGACAGAGAGCCAGGCAGACAGAGAGCCACACAGACAGAGAGTCAGGCAGACAGAGAGTCAGGCAGACAGAGAGTCAGACAGACAGAGAGTCAGACAGACAGAGAGTCAGACAGACAGAGAGTCAGACAGACAGAGAGTAAAACAGAGAGAGATTCAGACAGACAGAGATTCAGACAGACAGAGTGTCAGACAGACAGAGAGTCAGGCAGACAAAGAGTCAGACAGACAGAGAGTCAGGCAGACAGAGAGCCACACAGACAGAGAGTATGGCAGACAAGACAGAGAGTCAGACAGATAGAGAGCCAGGCAGACAGAGAGCCACACAGACTGAGAGTCAGGCAGACTGAGAGTCAGACAGACAGAGAGTCAGGCAGACGGAGAGTCAGGCAGACGTAGAGCAGACAGATAGACAGAGAGTCAGACAGACGGAGTCAGACAGACAGAGAGTCAGACAGACGGAGAGTCAGGCAGACTGAGAGTCAGACAGACAGAGAGTCAATCAGACAGAGAATCAGACAGACAGAGAGTCAGGCAGACATAGAGTCAGACAGGCAGACAGACTGAAAGTCAGACAGACAGAGAGTCAGGCAGACAGAGAGCCACACAGACAGAGAGTCAGGCACACAGAGTGTCAGACAGACAGAGAGCCAGGCAGACAGAGAGCCACACAGTCAGAGAGTCAGGCAGACAGAGAGTAAGACAGACAGAGAGTCAGGCAGACAGAGAGTCAGGCTTACAGAGAGAAAAACAGACAGAGAGTGAGACAGACAGAGAGTCAGGCAGACAGAGAGTCAGGCAGACAGAGAGTCAGAAAGGCAGACAAACTGAGAGTCAGGCAGACTGAGAGTCAGACAGACAGAGAGTCAGGC